>NW_025201763.1:0-3335 GCF_004010195.1 Chiloscyllium plagiosum
TGAGTGTGAGGGAGCAGAGAAATACGGTGACCCTTACCGTGACAGAGTGGGGAAGGTTATTGATGCTTATCCTGTATTGCTGGACATTTCTTCAGACCACAGATACTGCACTGAGCTGGGTGGTGAGCTCGGACCATGCTCGGTGGGTCTGGTGGTATGGCCCCCTCTGGAAAGGGAATTGTCCCCCTCTGTACTAGCACATCCACTACGCACAGCATGCTCCGTCAACAAACTGTCGTGTAATTGCCCCTTATCTGCCATACTTGTGGTAAACTGTAATTGCCCCTTATCTGCCATACTTGGGGTAAACCTCAGCCGTGTGCCACTTGGCCTTTTTAAGATGGCACCAGTGCCAGGGAACACTGAATATCTAGGGACATCTGGCCGACTGCGAGTACCACCAATCATGATGGATGGGAGAATCGGGATGACGTTCAATGAGAGGTGGGTGGGATGAGTAGGTGGTTAATGAGGTGAGTTCAATAAGATATCGTCAAGAAACGAGCTCAGCTTCGTACAGACAATCCCTCTGTCACACTCAATGAAAATGACACTGAGCCAAATTATTGTTTTATACAGCTCAACGAGGCGAAAACTCTGCTATCCTCACTCCCAGTTACAAAGCTGCAGAACAAATGCTCATTCAAAACTCTCCATCACCTGAACTCACAGCAATATCCCATTCACTCATAATTCTTCATAATACTGACCCATGTTGCATGATACTATCGAAATGCCTTCATTTCAACATTCTGAAACCTGTGAGCATGTCCTTCCATGGCATCTTTCTCAGTCTCTCCTCTCTGTCTCAATTCCAAAACACGTGTTTTTACAGTCATACTGTTCTACTGCATGGAAACAGGCCCTTTAGGCCAGCTGGTTCATGCCGACCAAAATGTGCATCCACACTCACCCTGTTTCTCTGCCGTTGCTCTGTATCCCTGCAATCCTTTCCGATCCATGTATTTGTACAAATGCCTTTTCAATGTTGTTATTGTACCCACCTCAAACACTTCCACTGGCAGCTCAGTCCATATGCGTACCACACTCTGTGTAAAAAAGTTGTTCCTCAGGTTCCTTTTTATTTTTTTCCTCTCCAAGCATAACAGATGTCCCCTTGTCCTTGATTCCCCAACCTTGCAAAAAAAAATTGAAATTTTCACCCCTATGCATGGCTCTCATGATTTGATAAGAGCTACACTGCTATAAGAACCTCCTCAGTTTCCTATGCTGTCAAGAAATATGTTCTAACTTGTCCATCTTCTCCCTATAACTGAGACACTTTAGCCCAGGAAATATCTTTGCAAATTTATTCGACATTCTTTCTAGTTCAATAATACCCTTTCTAGAGCAAGGTGAACAAAACTGAGCACAATACTCCAACTGCAGCCTTACCAACATCCTGTACAACTGCAACATAACGTCCCAACTTCTACAATCAATGCCCGGATGTAGTCCAGTGTGCCAACAGCCTTCTTCACTATCCTGTGTATCTCTGACTCAAATTTCAGACAACTGTGCACCTGATTTCCAACATCCTTTTGTTCCATTCCACTCCTTAAGGCCCTCTCATTCATCATTAAACTCCCACCTGAATTTGACGTTCCAAAATGCAAGACGCACACTTATCTATATTTAACTCCATTTGCTATTTCTCAGCCCACTTTCCCAGCTGGTCATGGTACTGCTGCAATTTTTGATAACGTTACTCATTGTAAACGATGCCTCCTGTTTTAGTGTCATCTGCAAACTTACTAACCTTGTGTTGTGCACTCTCGTCCAAATCATTGATATAGGCAAAAACAGCAATGGGCCCAGTCCCGACCCCTGAGGCAGTCCACTGGTCACACGCCTCCAGTTCGACAAGCATACCTCCAGCATAGCCATTTGCTTCATAATATCAAGCCAATTGTGTCGCCAATTTGCCAGTTTACCTTGGAGACCATGCGATCTAACCTTCTAGAGCGGCCTTCCATGTGGAATCTTATCAAAGGCCTTACTGAAATCCATATAGACTATGTCCACCACCCTGCCCTCGACAACTTTCCTGGACACTTCCTCAAAATACTCAACAAAATTTGTAAGGCATGATCTGCCACGCACAAAGCTATGCTGACTGCTCCAAGTGAAACTCTGTCTTTCCAAATGCATACATATCTTATATCTCAGAGCCTTCTCAAGTGGTTTCCGGAAACAGATGTGAATTTTACTGGTCTATATTTCCCAGGCATTTATTTGCAGCCCTTCTTGAAGAAGGGCATTACATTTGCTACTGCCCAGTCTTTCGGGACCTTGGTCCCTGAACTGTCTTCTCTCGCCTCTTGCAGTGCTCTTGGATACATCTGATCAGGACCAAGAGATTTATCTGACTGTGCATTCTAATATGTCCAACAATACCTCTACTGTGATATAGACTGTACCAAGATATCACAACTAACCTCCCGAAGGTCACAGGTTTTCATGTCTTCCTTCATGATAAACACAGAGGGGAAATTGAGGACCTCACCCATCTCTTAAGATTTTACACATATATGCCCATTTTGGATTTTAAGGCGTCCTATTCTCTCTCTAGTTGTTCTTTTTCTTTACTATATTGAACTATTGGATTAACCCTAATCTTCTCAGCCAAAGCTATCTCATACTCCCTTTTCGCCTTCCTGATTTCAGTAAACGTCTGTATCCCGGTGTATCTCCTTGATTCCAGCTCCCTGTACCTGAGCCATGCTTCCTTTTTTCTGGTCAGAGCCTCAATATCTCTTGTCATCCAGAGTTTTTACTTCCAGACTCACTTTCCCTTCACCCGCACAGGAACATATAAACCTTGAACTCGAGCTATCTCACTTTTGAAGCCCTCCCACTTGCCTGGGATCCTGTTACCTGGAAACAAATTACTCCAATCTACCCCTGCAAGTCCCTGTCTAATTCCAACAAAATACGCCTTGCCACAATTTAGAATTTGAGTCTGTGGATCAATTTTGTTCATCCCATAACTATTTAAAAATTAATACAACGCTAGTCACTTTTCCCAAAATCCTCCCCCACTTTACCTCCGTCACCTATCCATCCTTATTTCACAATAGTAGGTAGTTTGTCCCTTCCCAAGTAGAACCCTCTCTATACTGCTTGTGTAAAATTTCCTGAACATATTAAGAAATTGCGTTCTATCGAAGTTCTTAACCATCTGGATGTCCCAATCTCTGTTAGGAAAATTTAAATCACCTATTATGGCAATCGTATTGCTCCTGCAATTCTCACAAGTCTCCATGCATTTTTGTTCCTCCAATTCCCATTGACGATTTGGAGGCTTATAGTGCATCCACTATAACATCACCGTA
>NW_025201763.1:3769-7322 GCF_004010195.1 Chiloscyllium plagiosum
GTATTTGAACTGTTTCCATTTACATCTCTCCATGGCAATGATTTTCACATCCGCAGCACCCTTGTCAAGGCACAGTGGAGATATGGAGCTGTAAATGGATGGGAACTGCAAATCCTGTCACTTCCAGCATTGGCTGCAAATTTCTCCACACTGGGAAGTGATCTAATACAGTGTTATCGAACAATGCGACAGCCTGAATTTATATATGAATAAACCAGTGCGGTCTGCACAACGCCCAACGCTGGACATGTAGCCCAGGATTAGAGATCAATCATTGTTGTGGGCTGCACAGAGTTCCACTCTGGATCGGATCTACACCGTGCTCCATTCTGAATTTATAATGGATGAGCTGGTTATGTGAGTTTGATTGCGAATGTGAGAGAACTAAACATCTGACAATATCTTTATTTTGTGTTTTCATTCTTGTAATTGGACCCTTCAGTTCCTGATTAATCCTTAGACCCGACCCTCTGGATGAGTCATGGTGACTGTTGTTGCAGCATCTGGGTCTGCAACATAACCAGCAAATGGAGCAGAGGCTGCAGAGAGGACAGTCTCCGTAAAATGGAATGAGGGAATCACCATCAGATCAGCCGTGGGTTTAGTGAATGATGGGTCAGGATTGAATGGACCACTAATGCAATTTATTCATATATTTATGTTTGTTCCAAGCAAACTCCCCTTTTCTCCCAGTGTCCCATACTGTTGGGGAGTGAGTCACCTCCTCCTGTTCCTGTGTAACAGTATCCTGTGGCCTCACTCTCCTACAGATTTCCCTGTGGCCCAGTTTCGAACAGTTGAGTGACTGCCTCCTGTTGCTGTGTCCCAGTCTCGAGCAGTTGAATGACTGACTCCTATTCTTGTGTCCCAGTATCGAGCAGTTGAACGACTGCCTCCTGTCCCTGTGTCCCAGTCTCGAGCAGTTGAATGACTCCCTCCTGTTCCTGTGTCCCAGTCTCGAGCAGTTGAACGACTGCCTCCTGTTCCTATGTCCCAGTCTCGAGCAGTTGAATCACTGACTCCTATTCCTGTGTCCCAGTCTCAAGCAGTTGAATGACTGCTTCCTGTTCCTGTGTCCCAATCTCGAGCAGTTGAATGGCTGCCTCCTCTTCCTGTGTCCCAGTCTCAAGCAGTTTAATGACTCCCTCCTGATCCCAAGTTTGAGAAAATACATGTCCGCCTCCTGTTCCTGTGTAACAGGCTCCAATAGCTCTTTGCTCACCTGCTGCCCCTGTAGAATGGAGGTGAGGGCTGGAATGGCCTCTTCACGTGCTTTACGGCTTTTCTTGATTAAAAGCCTTTCTCCTGCATCTATAAAACAACATCAAAATCTGAACGACTGGAAGAATTCAGAAGCTGAATAGCCTCCTCCTGTTCCTGTGTTATACACTCAAGAGGCAATAGAGTCTCAGAGATGTACAGCATGGAAAAAGACCCTTCAGTCCGGCCGTCTATGCCGACCTAATATCCTAAATAAATTTCGTCCCCTTTGCCAGCACTTGGCCCATCTCCCTCTAAATACTTCCCATGCATGTATCCATCCAACTGACTTTTAAATTGTGTAACTGTACCTGCCTCTACCACCTCTTTTTGTTGTTCAATCCATACATACAGCAGAGTCTATGTGAAAATGTTGTACTCGCTTATCCTGGGGAAAAGACATTGACTGTTTACCTTATCTATGCCGCTCATAATTTTATAAACCTCTTTGAGGTCACCCTTCAGCCTCAACACTTGCAAAATATTCCCAGTCTATTCAAACTCTCCCTGTAACTCTCACCATCCATCACCTGCAACATTCTTTTAAATCTCTTCTGCACCCTTTCAAGTTTGACAACATCTTTCCGACAGCAGGGAGACCAAAATTAAAGACAATATTAAAAAATTGGCCAAGCCAATGTCCTGTACAGATGCAACATGTCATACGAATGCTTAGAATCAAAGCACGGACCAATAAAGGGAAGATCACCAAGTGCCTTCTTCACTGCGCTGTCTGCCTGTGACGGTACTTTCAAGGAACGGAGAACATACACCACAAGGTGACACAGCAGCTCAGTGACTAGCATTGCTGCTTCAGAGCGCAGCGATATGGGATTGATTCCATCCTTGAATGGCTGCCTTTGTGGTGTTTGCACATTCTCCCCGTGTCTGCATGAATTTCCTCCGGATGTTATGTTTTCCTTCGACTGTATAAAGATATACAGATAAGGGTAGATTGGCCATGCTAAATTGTGTATTGTACCCAGGGATGTGTAGGCGAGGTGGATTAGCCATGGGAAATGCAGACTCAGAGGGATAGGGTAGGGGTTTGTCTAGTGGTATACTGTTTAGAAGGTCGATGTGGCCTCGATGGGACGAATAGCCTGTTTCCTCCCTGCAGGGATTCTACAACTTCTATGGAGTTCTCCTTGATTGGCAGCTTTCGACAGGACCCTATCTATATGTCTTACCTTGATTTGTCTTGCCAAAACTTCACATTTAACTGAAATAAAATCATCTGCCACTCCTCGGTTCACCTAAGCATGGGCACATTATAGTCTGAGAGATCATTCTTCACTGTCGAGTACACCGCCAAATTTGGAATTATCTACAACTTAATGACCATATATCATATACAAAAAGGCAAATGATTTGTATAACTGACAAAATGCAGTGGACACACTATTGATTTTGCGGCATGCCATTGGTCCCCGGTCTCCACGTTTAATAAACAAATGTCCACTGTCACGCCCTGTCTCCAATATTCAAGAAAGTATTGGATCTAAATGGCGAGATCTCCCTGGATTCCAGGCAGTCTAACCTTGCTAAGCAATCTACCATGTAGAACATTTGGTTTTCTTACTGAATTCCATAAAGACAACATCTACTGTCCTGCATTCATCAATCATCATCATCACTTCCTCAAAAAATTCGAAGGAGTCAGTGAGACGTGATCTCCAATGTACAAAGCCCTCTTCAATCCTTGTCTTTCTAATTGCATATACATTCTTTCCCTCAAAATCTCCTCCAAAAATTGAGTCACCATGACGATTTATAGTTACCTGATTTTCCTGACTTTCTTAAATAATGACACTACGTTAGCATCCCTCCAGTCTTTTGATACCTCACCTGTGGAAATCAATGTTGCAAGTATATCAGCAAAATGCTAAGCAATCTCTTTCCTAGCTTCCCACAAAAGCCTGGGATACATCTGATCAGGTCCCAGACATTTGTTCACGTTTATGTGTTTCCAAATGTCCAACAACTCCTTGTAATATAGACACCTTTCAAAATATCCCTATCTATTTCTTCATTCTCTCGCTCTTGTAACCTCCTTCAAATAAAATACTGAGGAGAAATTCTTGTTTCGTATCCCTCCCATCTCCTGTGGTTCCACACATAGGTAGCCTTACTGATCTTTAAGGGGCCCTATTCTCTCCCTAGTTAATATTTTGCCATTAAAGGATTTGTAGAATTTCTTCAATGCCTCGTTAACACTATTTCTTAAGCCATCTCTTGTCCACATTTTTATGGCCCGAAATCCCCATTGACTATACATTTACTGCCCTTATCC
>NW_025201764.1:0-5121 GCF_004010195.1 Chiloscyllium plagiosum
CGCTCACTCACTCTCATACGCACACACTCACACACATACACTGTCACTCTTTCACACACACGACCGTCTCACATATGCTCTCTCACTCTAACACACACACTCTCACGCACCTACACACTCACTCTCACACATATTCATTCACTCTCATTGACACACACTCTCCCACACACTCTCTCGCACACATAAGCTGTCACTCTCATACAAAAGTTAAGATGGGGGGAGGACAGAGTAGAGGGTGCTTTACTCTGTATTTAACCCTAAGCTGTCCCTGTCCTGGGTGTGTTTGGTGGGTGAACAGGGTAGAGGGAGCTTTAATCTCTAAGTCTGGGCTGTCCCTGTCCTGAGCGTGTTTGATGGGGCAGCAATGTAGAGGGAGCTTTATTCTGTATCTAATGCCATGTTGTCCCTGCCTTGGGGGTATCTGAAGGGGGGGAAAGCAGTGTAGAGAAGGCTTGCTCTGTATCTAACCCTGTGGAGTACATTTTGACACACAGCAACGATGCCAGCTGGATCGAAAATGGATGCCAAGGCCCATTACGGTTCAGAGGTCATGGAGACCAGTTTGAACCCCTTCAGCCCAGTCCGTCAGGCTCAGACTGGACACGAGAGATCTGTCAGCAAGGATCACCTCACATCAGGAGGCTCAGACCAGGGTCAGAGCCGCAAGCAAGGAGGTGTCACACGTCAGCCTCCCGATAACACCATGGTGACCCCGGTTAGCCCGCCTGGAGACCAAGGGTCTGAGGCCAAACCGACCTGCAACAGAGAGGGGCCAGGCCTCAGTGGGACCCGGCCACTCGTCCCTGACGCAGCCCAGCCTAGGAATCCCTTCGAAGAGGTGTCCACCCCCTTACCCCAGTCCCACAAGCCTGTGGAACCAGGCCGCAATGATGTTGCCAAGCAACCACAGACAGGCACGACGGATGACGGGTAAGTGAGTGAGAGGGGTTTGGGGACGTTGCAAATGAGCCTTTTCCATTTGAGGCAGAGACGCAGCTGAGACGCATAAAACTCTGGTCAGACCGCACTTGGATTATTGAGAGCAGTTTTGGGCCCCATATCTAAGGAAAGATGTTGCTGGTCTGGGAGGGGGTCAGAGAGATGTACAGCGCGGAAACAGACCCTTAGGTCCAACTGGTCCATGCTAACCGGATGCCCGAAATTATTCTAGGCCCATTTGCCAGCACTCGGCCCACATCCTTCTAAATCCTTCTTATTCATATCCCCATCCAGTTACCTATTTAATTGTACCACCATTCCTCTCACAGCTCGTTCCACACACACTGCGTGAAAAAGCTGTCCCTCAGGCCCCTTTTATATCTTTCCCATGCCCTCTAGTTTTGGAATCTCCGACCCTGGGGACAAAATCCTTCTCTATTCACCCTATCCCTGCCCCTCGTGATTTTATAAACCTCTATAAGGTCACCCCTCAGCCTTCGATGCTCCAAGGAAAACAGCCCCAGCCTGTTTAGCCTCTCCCTGTAGCTCAAACCTATTGCTCCAGACGAGGTTCACAAGAACGACCCCGGGGATGAGGAGCTTGTCATGTGGGGAGCGGGTGAGGACTCTGGGTCTGTACTCGATGGGGTTTAGAAGGATGGGTGGGGGGGGAGGAATCTGATTGAAACGTACAGAAGACTGAGAGGCCTGGATAGAGTGGGCATGGGGAAGATGTTTAGGAGGGACGTGGACCCAAGGCCACAGCCTCAGAGGGAAGGGACTGAGATGAGGAGGAATCTCTTCAGCCTTCAGAGGGGGTGAACCTGTGGGACTCATTGTCACAGAGGGCCGTGGAGGGGCAGTCACTGAGGCAGAGACAGATGGGTTCCTCATTGGGAAGGAGATAAAAGTTCGTTTTATTCATTCACAGGATGAGGGTATAGCTAGCTAGGCAACATTTATTGCCCATCCCCAATTGCCCCAGAGGGCAGTTAAGAGTCAACCCCATTGATGTGGGTCTGGAGTCACGTGTAGGCCCAGACCAGGTATGGATGGCAGTTTCCTTCCCTGAAGGGACATTAGCGACCCAGATGGATTTTCCCAACAATCCGCAATGGATTCACGGTCATCATTAGACTCTCCATTCCCAGTATTTATTGAATTCAAATTCCATCATCTATCTTGACGGGATTCAAATCCGGGTCCCCGGAACATTATCTCGGCCTCTGGGTTACCAGGGAAAGGGAGAAGGCTGGAGAATGGGGTTCGAGAAACATACCAACCGTGATAGAATGGCAGGGTATGGGCCGAATGGCCTAATTGTGCACCTCTGTCTCATGGTCTTCTTATAGGCCTCAACCCTCCCACTTCTCTCTGTGTTGCCAGTCCCATCCTTCAGCCTACAGAGTTGGGATTTCAAGAGTGATTTTGTCACAGCGTAGAAACCGGAATGGTTATTGTGCCCATCACAGGAGGTCCTTTGGCCCATCAAATATCCCTGCTGGCTGTCTGAAGGAAGAACGCAGTCACTTCCATCCCCCACCACCCTCCTGTCTCATCTTTCCTGTCCAGATGACGATGAGGTTTTAATACAGGAAACGATAAGCAAGACAGTGACAGGAAGGGACAGTGAGTTCAAATCCACCACCCTGTCAGACTGGAAAAGTAAATGGAGATGGTGAAAGGGTCCATACCTGATTGCACGGTGGTGGTGTCGGTCTTCATTATAGTGGGAAAAGTGAGTTTGTGGAGTTAATAATAGAAAATAATGTCTGGAAGGGGTATTTTACATCACTCATCACCATAGGGAGTACAAGTAACATCGCAGAAGCAGTGATAGACTGGGAAATAGAAGAGATTGAGGAATTCAAGAACATCACAAAATGACTGCCAGACTACTCAGACCCCTTGGCATCATGGCAGCCCACAAACCCACCAACACACTAAAACAGCAGCTAATGAACTTGAAAGACCCTATACAGACAGCAAGCAAAACTAATGTCATTTACAAAATACCGCGCAAGGTCTGTAACAAACACTACATTGGACAAACAGGCAGAAAACTAGCCACCAGGATACATGAACATCAACTAGCCACAAAACAACATGACCCACTCTCACTAGTGTCCTTACATACGGATGAGGAAGGGCACCACTTCGACTGGGACAACACATCCATCCTAGGGCAAGCCAAACAGAGACACGCACGAGAATTCCTAAAGGCATGGCATTCCAACCAGAACTCTATCAACAAACACATCGAGTCAGACCCCATCTACCAACCCCTGAGAAAAAGGACAGGAAGGGACTTCACCACAGGAAATGACATCACCAACCCAAAGAAACCCAAACAGATACATAGAAAGCAGGAATTATCAGCAGTGCTTTGTCTGAGGCCCACTGAAGATGTTACCTAGTAGGGTGACAAAACTTCTGGAAATGAACCTTCCAGCTCAGGGAGCAAACCATCATCCAGGAGCATCACAATTACCAGAGAAAGGTTGAGACTGTGAGCTGACAAGTTGCAAGTAGATTTAATCGTAGGATCTTAAAAGAAGTGTGACAGTGGATGCATTGGTTTTAATTTTTAAACTCAGGGAAGACTGGACGGTAATGAATAGTGTTTTTATTTGAAAAAGGGAGAGAACGAGACAGGAAACAACATGGCACCTTTATCACTCGCTACCAATACCTTAATTGCTACCTTCTCATGTCCTGTTCAGAGAAAACATTCAGCCGTGCGATTAGTAATTTTTCAAAATTGCCGGAGTTACTGATAGCGAGGAGGATTGTTAAAGGGATATGGATAGATTGCGGATTGGGGCAGAGAAATAACAGATGGACAAATGCATCCATACTGACCATAGAGTCATAGAAATGTACAGCACAGAAACAGACCCTTCAGCCCAACTCCTCTATACTGACCATAGAGTCATAGAGATGTACAGCACGGAAAGAGACCCTTCAGCCCAACCCCTCCATACTGACCATAGAGTCATAGAGATGTACAGCGTGGAAACAGACTCTTCATCCATGCCAACCAGATATCCCAAGCTAATCTAGTCCCATTTGCCAGCACGTGGCCCATATCCCTCTAAACCCTTCCCATTCTATCCCCATCCAGATGCCTTTTAAATGCTGTCACTGTACCAGCCTCCACCACTTCCTCTGGCAGCTCATTCCACACACTCCCCACCCTTTAGCTTCTGCAACCTATGGTTGTTTGTTTTATTTCAGTGTGCACAGGTACTGATCAGTAAAGTGAATGGATAACGATGCGGGGAAGTGGGAAATTGTCTGTTTTGTCAGGAAGAAGACAGACAAATTAAGCGGATTAGCAAAGGATGAGAGGTTACGCAGCTCTGAGATGCAGAGGGACCGGGGTGTACTACTTTATGAGCCATAAACTATCAGTAGGGGAAAGTGTGGACCACAGATGCTGGAGATCAGATTCGAAGAGTGAGGCGCTGGAAAAGCACAGCAGGTCAGGCAGCATCCGAGGAGCAGGAGGATCGACGTTTCGGGCATAAGCCCTTCATCAGGAAGGCCTTCCTGTTGGTAGACTATTAGTATGCAGGTGCAGCAAGTAATCAAGAAAGCTCATGGACTGTTCTGTTTTATTGAGAGAGGAATTGAATGTAAGAGTTATGCTTCAGCTATACAGGGTATTGATGAGACCACATCTGGAATACTGTGCATAATATTGGTCTCTTTTTTTGGATTTTTTTTAGATTTTAGATTACAAAGATGTGCAGGTCAGGTGAATTGGCCAGGCTAAATTGCCCGTAGTGTTAGGTAAGGGGTAAATGTAGGGGAATGGGTGGGTTGCGCTTCGGCGGGTCGGTGTGGACTTGTTGGGCCGAAGGGCCTGTTTCCACACTGTAATGTAATGTTAAAAGAATACTATGTGGAGAGGGTGTATCCCCTTCTAGGAATCTAGAATGAGGGGTCATTGTTTAAAAACAAGGGACCGCCCATTTAAGACAGAGATGGGAATTTCTTTTCTCTTTTGCATGAAATTCTGGCCTCCTTGCTAAGGGAAAGATGTTGGGAAACTTGAAAGGGTTCAGAAAAGATTTACAAGGATGTTGCCAGGGTTGGAGGGTTTGAGCTACAGGGAGAGCCTGAACAGGCTGGGGCTGTTTTCCCTGGAGCGTCGGAGGCTGAGGGGGGACCTTGTAG
>NW_025201764.1:5186-7323 GCF_004010195.1 Chiloscyllium plagiosum
ACTTGAAAGGGTTCAGAAAAGATTTACAAGGATGTTGCCAGGGTTGGAGGGTTTGAGCTACAGGGAGAGCCTGAACAGGCTGAGGCTGTTTCTCCCTGGAGCGTCGGAGGCTGAGGGGTGACCTTATAGAGGTTTATAAAATTATGAGGGGCATGGATAGGGTAAATAGGCAAAGTCTTTTCCCTGGGGTGGGGGAGTCCAGAACTAGAGGAGCATAGGCTTAGGGTGAGAGGGGAAAGATATAAAAGAGACCTAATGGGCAACTTTTTCACACAGAGGGTGGTACGTGTATGGAATGAGCTGCCAGAGGAAGTGGTGGAGGCTGGTACAATGACAACACTTAAAAGGCATCTGGATGGGGACATGAATAGGAAGGATTTGGGGGGATATGGGCCGGGTGCTGGAAGGTGGGACTACACCTCTGTGACTCTTTAATGGCTGTGAGTCCATGGAACTCAAAGGGTTGTGGAAGTAGCGTTCCACCGAGGTCTCGTTACACCCCACCTTATCCTAAACTGCCACTGTTCAGATCATAATCTGTGTGGCTGACCAAAGTGGATAGCCTCACATTTATCCACATGGTAGTGCATTTGCCAAGTATTTACCCTCTCAGCCAGCCTGTCCAAGTCCCCTTGCAGCCTCTTAGCATCCTCCTCATAGTAAATACACTGCCACCCCAGCTTAATGTCGTCTGCGCACTTGGAGATAGTGCGTTCAAATCCTTCATCCAAATAGTTAATGTATACTGTGAACAGCTGGGGTCCCAGCACTGAACCTGTGCCACACTCCACTCGTCTCTGCCTGCCTCTCGGAAAAGGACCCGTTTATTTCCAGCTCTCTGCTTCCTGTCTGCCACAGCGTTCTCTCTCCGTGTCGACACATTACCTCCGATACTGCGAGCTTTAATTTTCCTTCCTGATCTCTTGTGTGGAACCTTGTCAAAAGCTTTTTGAAAGATCAGATACACAACATCGACTGATGCACCCTTGTCTACTCTACTGGTCGCATCAGGACATTGCAGGGGATTTGTCAAGCAAATTCCCTTTAGTGAATCTGTGCTGATCCTCTCACTGCTTTCCAAATGCTCAGTTATTACATCCTTCATGACAGACTCCAGCGCTTTCCCCAATTTGTTCACGTTCAGGAAGGGAACCTGCCTGGTCAATCCAGGTTAGACCTGTAAGGGTGTCCGGTCCCACAATTGCCCTGTCTTTTGGTGAACTGTGACAATGAGCCACCGCCTTCTGTCGGGTCATTTAAGAAGTGGCTTCCTGCAGCCACTCACCTTGCCCAGTCCAGCAGCACCATCCCCCTCACCGACCCCCGACCCCTGCCCGGCCTCTGCCATTGCCTCCGGATCCAAATCCTCTCAGGAAGGACTCAACACAAATCTCTAAAAACAAGGAAGAAGATCCTATGTATTAAAACTCCAGCTGTAGCATGCTGGGTTCCACTCAGTCATCCCACGTTGGGTTCCAGTGTTGCTTGTTGGCCTGCAGTGTTGGGTTACAGTCATGACGTGTTGGGTTACAGTCATGACGTGTTGGGTGACAGTCATCACGTGTTGGATTACAGTCATCGCATGTTGGATTACAGTCATCACATGTTGGATTACAGTCATCACATGTTGGATTATAATCATCATGTGTTGGGTTCCAGTCATCGCATGTTGGGTTACAGTCATTGTGTATTGGGTTACAATAAGTGCATGCCGGGGTACAGTCATTGCGTGTTGGGGTACAGTTATTGCCTGTTGGTTTACCGTCAATGCGTGTGGGGTTAAAGTCATCGTGTGTGGGGTTACAATCATCGCATGTTGGGTTATAGTCATTGCATGTTGGGATACAGTGATCACGTGCTGGGTTACATTCATCGCATGTTGGGTTATAGTCATTGCGTGTTGTGGTACAGTCATTGCGTGTTGAATTAGTCATCACGTGTTCGGTTACAGTCATGATGTGTCGGGGTACAGTCATCATGTGTTGGGGTATGGTCATGGCGTGTTGGGTTACACTCATCACATGTTGGGGTCCAGTCATCGCGTGTTGGGGTACAGTCACTACGTGTTGAAAGTTAAAAATCACACAACACCAGGTTTTATATATTGAAAAAGACCAGGATTTTCAGTATATAATTT
>NW_025201765.1:0-7323 GCF_004010195.1 Chiloscyllium plagiosum
AGATTCTGGGTCAGTCACGGAATCAAGGGTTCGTCTTCAGAATCGTCAGGTTTAAGGCAACACCGACACGGGGAAGGGGTTTCTGTAGCAATGGAGCTGGGGTGAGGGGGAGACAAGGAACGTTTAACAGAATGGAATTCCTGGTGTTTGTGATTGTGTGGATGTCTGATCAGAAGGTCACCTTGGGGTCAGATATAACAGCAATATTGTGAAGAATGAAGTTCTACCTCAGATATTTCCCAGTGGGAGGGAGGGGCTCAGCAGTAAGGGAAATGAATTTGTAATAGCAACTGAAGGCAATGGTTTTAACCATGACAATGTTTCATTGGAGAAAACTGCAGCCAATCGAGTAGTGGGAGCCTGGTAAGCAGTTTGATAACTGAGTAACAGTGGAGTAATGGAGACAGATGATGGGGAGAGGGACTTGGGCACTGTCAGTTTACATGTGAAACCTAACACGGTGCTTTTGGCAGTATGTCGGTGAGAAAAAGGAGGGTCCAAGGATAGATCCTTAGATTCCCTACAGTGTGGAAACAGTCCCTCCGTCCCAACAAGTCCACACCGACCCTCTGAAGAGGAACCCATCCGGACCCTCTGAAGAGGAACCCATCCCCCTACATATCCCACTGATTGATGCACTGCAGGCACTTTTGCATGGCCATTTCACCTGACCTGCACATCTTTGGACTGTGGGAAGAAACCGCAGCACCCGGAGAATGTGCAAACTCCACACAGACAGTCGCACGAGGCTGGAATCGAACCTGGGTCCCTGATCCTGCGAGGCAGCAGTGCTCACCATTGAGCCACCGTGCTGGCCAACTCTTGAGGCACACCACATGCAATGAATTCAGAAAGGAAATCAGAGAGGGGATCACAGCTACAGAAGTTGCCATTGTCGAGGACGGTCTGCCTACTGAGTCAGTCTGGGTGGAAATTAGGATCAGTAAGGGAGCAGTCACCTCATTAGGGGTTTACTGCAGGCCCCCCAACAGCAGCAGGGAGATTGAAGAAAGCATAGGTCGGCAGATTTTTGTAAAGAGTGAATGTAATAGGGTTGTTGTAATGGGTGACTTTAACTTTCCCAATATTGATTGGAACCTCCTTCGAGCAGATGGTTTTGTAAGGTGTGTTCAGGAGGGTTTCCTAACTCAGCACATTGAAGCGGCCGACGAGGGGAGAGGCCATTTTGATTTTGGTGCTCGGCAATGAGCTGGCACAGGTGTCAGATCTTGCAGTGGGAGAGCATTTTGGTGATAATGACCACAACTGCCCCACAATCTATATAGCCATGGAGAAGGAGAGAAGCTGACACAATGGGAGGATATTTAATTGGGGAAAATGAAACTATGATACTATCAGATGTGAGTTGGGAACCATGGACTGGGAGCAATTGCTCCATGGAAAGGCCACTACAGACATGTAGAGACTGTTTAAGGAACAGTTGTTGCGACTGATGCATAAATGTGTTCCTCTGAGACAGGCAAGAAGGGGTAAGATAAAGGAACCTTGGATGTCGAGAGCGGAGGAGCTTCTCGTCAAACGAAAGAAGGCAGCTTATGTAAGGTGGAGGAAGCAAGGGCCTTGGTCAGCTCTGGAGGATTACAGGCAGGCGAGGAAGGAGCTCAAAAATGGTCTGAGGAGAGCGAGGAGGGGGCAGGAAAAAGGCTTGGCAGGAAGGATTAGGGAGAATCCAAAGACATTTTACACGGATGTGAGGAGTAAGAAAGAGTAGTGCCGGTCAGAGATAGCATAGGGAACTTGTGTGTAGAGTCTGAGGAGGTAGGGGAATCCCCTAAATGAGTTTTTTGCTTCTGTCGTTACTAAAGAAAATGACCTTGTAGTGAATGAAACCATTGAGGAGCAGGTAAGCATGCTGGAACAGATAGAGATGGAGGAAGCTGATGTGCTGAACGTTTTGACAAACATTAAGATTGACAAGTCGCCAGGGCCAGAACAGATTTGTCCTCGGTTGCTTTGGGAAGTGAGAAATGTGATTGCTTCGCTGCTTGCGAAGATCCTTACATCCTCGTTCTCCATTGGAGTCGTACCTGAGGACTGGAGGGAGGCAAATATAATTCCTCTCTTCAAGAAAGGAAATAGGGAAATCCCCAGCAATTACAGACCAGACACTCTCACGTCTGTCGTCTGTAAGGTGTTAGAAAGGATTCTAAGGGACAGGATTTATGAGCATCTGGAAGAGCATGGCTTGATTTAATGCAATCAACACGGCTTTGTGAGGGGCAGGTCATGCCTCACAAACCTTACTGAGTTCTTTGAGGATGTTACTGGGCAAGTTGATGAGGGTCGAGCTGTGGATGTGGTGTATATGGACTTCAGCAAGGCCTTTGATAATGTTCCCCATGGTAGGCTCATTCAGAAGTTCGGGAGGAATGGGATACAGGGGAACTTAGCTGTCTGGATACAGAATTGGCTGGCCAACAGAAGACAGCGAGTGGTAGTAGAAGGAAAATATTCTGCCTGGAAGTCTGTGGTGAGTGGTGTTCCACAGGGCTGTGTCCTTGGGCCTCTACTGTTTGTAATTTTTATTAATGACTTGGATGAGGGGATTGAAGGAGGGGTCAGCAAGTTTGCAGGCGACACAAAGGTTGGAGTGTCGTTGACAGTATGGAGGGCTGTTGTTGGCTGCAGCGGGACATTGACAGGATGCAGCGATGGGCTGAGAGGTGGCAGATGGAGTTCAACCTGGATAAATGGAGGTGATGCATTTTGGAAGGTCAAATTTGAAATCTGAGTACAGGATTAAAGACAGGATTCTTGGCAGTGTGATGGAACAGAGGGATCTTGGTGTGCAGGTACATAGATCCCTTAAAATGGCTACCCAAGTGGACAGGGTTGTTAAGAAAGCATATGGTGTTTTGGCTTTCATTAACAGGAGGATTGTGTTTAAGAGTCGTGAGATCTTGATACAGCTCTATAAAACTTTGGTTAGAACGCACTTGGAATACTGTGTCCAGTTCTGGTCGCCCTGTTATAGGAAAGATGTGGATGCTTTGGAGAGGGTTCAGAGGAGGTTTACCAGAATGCTGCCTGGAATGGAGGGCTTATCTAACAAAGAGAGATTGACTGAGCTCGGACTTCTTTCAGTGGAAAAAAGAATGAAGACAGGGGACCTAATTGAGGTGTACAAGATAATGAGAGGCAAAGATAGGGTTGATAGCCAGAGACTTTCTTCCCAGGGCAGAAATTGTTAACATGACAGGTCATAGTTTTAAGCTGTTTGGAGGAAAGTATAGAGGGGATGTCAGAGGCGGGTTCTTTAAGCAGAGAGTTATGAGAGCATGGAATGCATTGCAAGCAGCAGTTGTGGAAGCGAGGTCATTGGGGATATTTAAGTGACTGCTGGACATGCATATGGTCACAGAAATGTGAGGGTTCATACTTTAGCTTTACCTTACATAAGGATCAATGGTCAGCACAACATCGTGGGCTGAAGGGCCTGTTCTGTGCTGTACTGTTCGATGTCCTATGTTCTATGTTCTATGAAGTGTACCTGTACCTTTCGACCATCTGCACACTGTACTGACAGATAGTGCTCCCTCAATACCTTAGAAACCATCCCCTCAGTATGTTTACCCCCAAAACACCTCGACAGAACATTCATGCCTTCAACACCTCAGAAAGCAAACCTGTTGCCCCCTTGGACCGTGTTCAACCCCAAACCTGTTCTCACTGTGATGACCCACAGCCACCCCTAAGATTGGAGCCCAGGGCCCAGAACAGTATTTGAGTCTCTGGATTGATCATAGATTCCCGAAGATGTGGAAGCAGGTCATTCGGCCTATCAGGTTCACACTGACCCTCGGCAGAACAGCCCATCCTCCCGCCCCCCCACCATCTCTGTATCCCTTCATTTCCTCTGACTAATCCACCCAGCCTGCACATCTTTGGACATGAGAGAGAACTGGAGCACCCGGAGGCTGACACGGGGAGCATGTGCCAACTCCACACAGACAGTCGCCCGAGGCTGGAATCGAACCCGGGTGGGGTGAGGCAACACTGAGCCCCCGTGACCATCCCACCATCTCCTCCCTGTTGATAACCGTTTGATGTTTGTACCCGGGGAGTATCGAACTTGTCTAGCGTTTATTTAAGAAAGATTAGGGACAAGGGCAATGCCTCCACAACCTCACGATGCGTGGTCCCCCTCGAAAAAATATTTATATCAATTTCAAAAAGAAACTTTATTCACAAAAAAAAACTTTACGTACAAACATAGTCAGTAAAGTTCGGTTCTGTACAGTCTTTACAAGAAGTCTTTGTCATGACATATATACTCCCCTTGGCTGATTAACTGAAATGTTAGGTCTGAGCTGTTCCTTCTGAATTAACATCACAAAGTTACATTGAGAAGGATCTTTGTGAAGTGCCTGTGTTCTGTATCTGTTTTCCTAGGTACCCCGCCCTCGGAATACAATACCTTACAAAGCCTTAAACCTGTTTGTCAACTTTCAGCAGAAGCAGCCTCAGGGCATTGAATACAGACTGAATGACTCAGTGACGCTTGGATCATGTCAAATTCTCAAGGAAACCGATGGTGTGGAAATTCAGCAGAATTCAGCAGGTAGCAGCGGTGAAGAGAGAGAGGAACAATTCGCATTTCAAGTGACCCTTCCTCAAAACGGTCTGTTCTGAAGGAACATTCCCTCAGAAATCACTGGATTGAAAGGTGAACTATCTCTCTATCTTTTTCTCCCCCCCCCCCCCCCGCCCCCAACCTTCAGAGATGCTACAGGACATGCTTAGCTCCTTCAGCAATCTCTGTATTGATGTTTCAGGTCTCCAGCGCGTCTGTACAGATTGATTTTAGTGTTGAATTCTCAAGCTTGCTCTATTAAAGGGATTGAATCCCTCTGCTACAAAGGGGGGTCAGTTACCACAGCTAACAGGTTCGTGATGCCAACATTGCTGGCTCAATCTCTATCATGTCTGAAATTACCATGAAGGTCCCAGCTTCTCAACCTCGCCCCTCACCTGAGGTGTGGGACCCACCAGTCCTCTCTCTCTGACAAGACAGCAGCTCTCGGATCCTCCTGGTCTGTACTAACTTCCCAACTTTAAAAAGGACACTCCAGTAAGAGAGCTCTTTACATGGTTCAGGTCAAAATCCTGGAGCTCCCTCCCTAACATCACTGTGGGACACCTAAGGACTGCAGCAGGAGAGTACAGCTCACCCCCACCTTCCAGGCAACTATTAGAGGGTGTGGGAATCACATACAAGCCACATGTGAAAATACGTTTTATAACAGGGACACGGTGGATGGTCACTAACTCTGTTTCTTTACCTGTGTTCAAATCAGCGTAATGAAGAAGCTAAGGGTGGGTTGAAAATCACAATGATAGTCTTTCGTAGGTTGGTGTTTATTAGAGTATGTATCGACAGTATGAATGTTTGAGCACTTATTCAAGGGCATGCAGGTAGTTGCCATAGGAAGTGATGGGGGCTGGTACAATTGTGACATTTAAAAGGCCTCAGGATGAGTATGTGAATTGGAAGGGTTTAGAGGGATAACAGCCAAGTGCTAGCTAATGGAATGAAATGAGATGAGAATACCTGGTTGGTATGGACGAGTTGGACAGGAGGGACTGGTTCCAAGCTGTGCATCTCGGTAACTCTGTGCCTCTGAATAGTCTATTACAGATAGTTTAAGACAGGGATTGGTTTGTGTGTCTCTCTCAGGCTTCCTCAGAATCTGCAAAACCTATGTCTCCAAATTTCCACAAGACTCTCAGAAATAGTAAAAACGGGGTCAGTACTGATGGAGTGCTGCACTGTCGGAGAGTCAGTACTGAGGGAATGGGGCACTGTCAGAGGATCAGTACTGACTGAGAGCTGCATTGTCACAAGGTCAACACAGAGGGAGTGCTGCACTGTCAGAGAGTCAGTACTGAGGGGGTGCTGCATTGTCGGAGGGTCAACACGGAGGGAGTGCTGCACTGTCAGAGGGTAAACACTGAGGGATCGTGGCACTGTCAGAGGACCAGTACTGAGGGAGTGCTGAACTGTCAGAGGGTCAGTACTGAGGTAGTGCTGCAATGTCAGAGCCTCAGTACTGAGGGAGTGCTGCACTGTCGGAGAGTCAGTACTGAGGGAATGGGGCACTGTCAGAGGATCAGTACTGACGGAGTGCTGCATTGTCGGAAGGTCAACACTGAGGGAGTGCTGCACTGTCAGACGGTCAGTACTGAGGGAGTGCTGCATTGTCGGAGGGTCAACACTGAGGGAGTGCTGCACTGTCAGAGGGTAAACAAACAGGGATCGTGGCACTGTCAGATGACCAGTACTGAGGGAGTGCTGCACTGTCAGAGGGTCAGTACTGAGGTAGTGCTGCAATGTCAGAGGGTCAGTACTGAAGGAGTGCTGCACTGTCAGAGGGTCAGTACTGTGGGAGTGCTGCACTGTCAGAGGGTCAGTACTGAGGGATTGCAGCACTGTCAGAGGGTCAGTACTGAGAGAGCGCTGCACTATCAGAGGGTCAGGGCGGAGGGAGTGCTGCATTGTCAGAGGGTTAGTATGGAGGGAGTGCTGCATTGTCAGAGAGTCAGTGTGGAGGGAATGCAGCATTGTCAGAGGATCAGTGTGGAGGGAGTGCAGCATTGTCAGAGAGTCAGTGTGGAGGGAGTGCAGCATTGTCAGAGAGTCAGTGTGCAGGGAGTGCTGCATTGTCAGAGGGTCAGTGTGGAGGGAGTGCAGCATTGTCAGAGTATCAGTGCGGAGGGAGTGCAGCATTGTCATTGTTCAGTGTGGAGGGAGAGCAGCATTGTCAAATCATCAGTGTGGAGGGAGTGCTGCATTGTCAGAGAGTCAGGACGGAGGAATTGCTGTGCAGTGAGAGAGTCAGTAATGACGAAGTCCGCACTCTCTGAGGGTCAGTGCTAATGGATGGCCATGCTGACAGAGTGTCACACTGTGAGAGAGTTACTACTGAGGGAGCACTGCACTGTGAAAGTGTTAGAACTGAGGGAGTACGGTACTCAGAGGGGGTTAGTACTGAGGGATCACCGTGATGTGAGGGGCCAGTACTTAGGGAGTGTCCTCTATGTGTCGGACAGTCAGTATTGAGGGAGTACTGCACTGTCAGACGGTCAGTACTGAGGAATGGCTGCACTGTCAGAGGGTCAGTACTGAGGGAGTGCTGAACTGTCAGACGGTCAGTACTGAGGGATGGCTGCACTGTCAGAGGGTCAGTACTGAGGGAGTGCTGCACTGTCAGAGGGTCAGTGCGGAGGGAGTGCTGCATTGTCAGAGGGTCAGAATGGATGGAGTGCAGTATTGTCAGAGAGTCAGTGTGGATGGAGTGCAGC
>NW_025201766.1:0-7324 GCF_004010195.1 Chiloscyllium plagiosum
AGTTGAGTGCAGGGCTTGAGCAGAATGAGCACCCTTCTACCTGCAGCGCCTCTGCGGCATTTATCTGGTTTTGGAACGGTATGTTTATGGAGCTGCTGCATTCTATACGAAATGCTTTTTTGCGCTGGTCCTTGTGCATTTTTGCTGCAAGGAGTCTACGTTTATATCTCTTACCATTCCTCCGCCATTCACTGAGGGCTTAGTTAGCTTTAATTCCCAGGCACTGCTGCAGACTCTCTGTGCTGATCAGCTCTACTTCATTAATAAATACAGAAGTTACACTGTAGTGTAAAAGAAATGGTCACATTCAAAGTACTTCCCCAAAGTCATTGTGATTGTAGATTACACAGATTCAAAATTAGAGTGGAAATTATATTCCTTGTGTGACACTGTGCTTTCTAAAACAAGATCTCTTAACTAGATGCTTCGATGATGTAACAGTCTCTTACCTTGTGCTATTTTGCTGGGATGGTGGAATTACGCTGTAATATACTGGCACTCCTCCGGCAGGTAATGTTCCCTGGACAGACTGACTGGGTACCATGACAGGTTGCTGGTAGGTCTGCTGTACAACTACTTGAGAATCACTGGACATTGGCACCTGTATAATAACAGATCAATTGAGAGACAGAGAAAAATAAACCATTTCTGGATTGACTATCCAAAAACTTAAAACAAGGATTTGAAGCTGTTTGCTTCCACCAATAAATGAGAAATAAAGAACCAATTCCTCCAATCAGCTAGAATAAGCACTAAAACAAAATAGAAAAAATATACTGTGGACACTAGAGATCTGAACTAAAAACAGAAAGTACTGCAAACACTGATGTGTGTCACATTCCTGGATGGTGAACTGTAACTGGTGGGGTGCCACAGGGTTCAATTCTCAGACTTCTACTACTTACAATCTACATAATATAAATGACCTGCAAGCAGGGACAGAGTGCAACACAGCAACATTTGCGGATGATACCAAAATACGTGGGAAAGCAGGCAGCAATGAGGAGAAAAAGAATTTATAGATGGATATTGATAGGCTTGGAGAACAGTCCAGAATCTGGCAGATGGAGTTTAATGTGGCTCACATCTCCTCTGCCTGCGGGAACTGATGATGTGGAGGTGCCAGTGTTGGACTGGGATGGACAAAGTTAGAAGGCAAAAACAATCACTGCAGATGCTGGAAACCAGATTCTGGATTAGTGGTGCTAGAAAAGCACAGCAGTTCAGGCAGCATCCGAGGAGCAGTAAAATCGACGTTTCGGGAAGTCACACGATACCAGGCTACAGTCCACCAAGTGAAGCAGCGCTCTGAAAGCTTGTGATCTCAAATAAACCTGTTAGACGACAACCTGGTGTTTTGTGACTTCTGACTTTGCTGGAACTGAAAGAGCTAGAACCTTCTCTAACAGTGGGTGTATTTCCTATTTTTGCTTTAATGTGGATAAATGCGAGGTTGTCCATTTTAGCCAAAAAAATAAAAAGACAAATTATTATTTAAATGGGAAGCAGATTCAAAGTGCATCAGTGCAAAGGGATCGGGATGTCTCTGTGTATGAATTGCAGAAAGTATGCAGGTGCAGTATGTAATAAGGCAAATGGAATCCTGGCATTTGTTGCAAAGGAGTGGATTATAAAAGTAAAGAAGTGTTGCTACAATTATATAAGGCGTTGGTGAGTGCAGATCTGGAACATTGTGTCCAGCTTTGGTCTTCTTATTTGAAGGAGGATGTGGTGGCACTGGGGGCAGCTCAGGGGAGGTTCACCAGGTTGATTCCAAGGATGAAAGGGCTGTTGTACAAGGAGCAGTTGAATTGCCTGGACTTCTACTCGCTGGAGTTCAGAAAAATGAGGTGGGATCTGATGGAGGTATAGAAAATGCTAAAGGGGATTGATAAGATGGACATTGAACAGATGTCTCGAATAAGACATCATAGATATAGACTGAGTGGAGGTAGGTTCAGAACTGAGATATGGAGAAACTATTTCTCTCAGAGGGTTGTGTATCTGTGGAGCTCACTACCCCAAAGTGGGACAGAATCAAACTACAAATTCAAAAAAGAAACAGATATAATGAAAAGCAGGACAAAGGGCTATGGGGAGCAGGCAGGAGAGTAGAGTTGAGACCAGGATAAAATCAGCCATGATCATGTGAAATGGCAGAGTAGGCTTGAAAGGCTGAATTACCTTCTCCTGCTCCTAATTCCTATGCTCCTATGTTCCTATGTGTCCAACTCAGGGTGATAACGAACAGAGTCCCTACAAAGCTCTGAGCTCACGGGCAACATTTTGAAGATCCACTCAGCGATCTTGAATGACATCTTTCATAATGCATAGAACAGAGAGCCAGCTGAATCTGCAAGTTCAGTCCCATTCCACTGAATGGAGAGTACAACATTGGACACTAACATGAACATTCAATAAAGAGTGAATTCAAAACCAAATCATTGTTCCTTCCCCAATGTCTCACACTCCCCTGGAAACAATTAATATGCAAGAACTGAGATGAGTCCGTTCTCTTCCTAAGCGAGCCTCAACAAATACTGATGATGCACACAGAAATAAAATGAATCCAATATGACATGAAGTATCGACAGGTCAAAATTAATTTTGAAAAAACATATGTTTCTTTTGAACAAGTTATTGAGAATGAAGTTGGGAAGGGAGGTCATGGCCAAGATGCACAGTCTATTTGACCAGGAGACTCCCAACAGGCCACCAACAGCTACTTTCACCAATGAAAAGGCTTTGCAAATACTAAATTGAATGCAGCTTTCCGTATATACCACTGGCATTTTGAATTTTAATAAAATTTTGTTGGAAAAAGCAAAGGATAAAGCAGACAGAGGACACTGGCTCCCCACTGAATCAACACGGGATACAGGCTCCCCGTTTAAAAAATACGGGACACTGGCTCCCCGTTTAAACAATACGGGACACTGGCTCCCCGTTTAATCTGGACGGGACACTGGCTCCCCGTTTAAACAATACGGGACACTGGCTCCTCGTTTAATCAGGACGGGACACTGGCTCCCCGTTTAATCAGGACGGGACACTGGCTCCCCGTTTAATTAGTACGGGACACTGGCTCCCCGTTTAATCAACACGGGACACTGGCTCCCCGTTTCATCAACATGGGACACTGGTCCCCCCTTTAATCACTACGGGACACTGGCTCCCCATTTAATCAACACGGGACACTGGCTCCCCGTTTAATCAACACGGGACACTGGCTCCCCGTTTAATCAGTACAGGACACTAGCTCCCCGTTTAATCAACACGGGACACTTGCCCCCCTTTAAATCAACACGGGACACTGGCCCCCCATTTAATCACTACGGGACACTGGCTCCACGTTTAATCAACACGGGACACAGGCTCCCCGTTTAATCAGTACAGGACACTAGTTCCCCGTTTAATCAACACGGGACACTGGCTCCCCATTTAATCAACACGGGACACTGGCTCCCCGTTTAATCAGTACGGGACACTGGCCCTCCGTTTAATCAGTACGGGACACTGGCCCTCCGTTTAATCAGTACGGGACACTAGGTCCCCGTTTAATCAACACGGGACACTGGCTCCCCGTTTAATCAGTATGGGACACTGGCCCCCCGTTTAATCAATACAGGACACTGGCTGACCGTTTATTCAACACGGGACACTGGCCCCCCGTTTAATCAACACGGGACACTGGATACCCGTTTATTCAACATGGGACAGTGGCTCCGCGTTTAATCAACATGGGACACTGGCTCCCTGTTTAATCAGCACGGGATACTGGCCGGCCGTTAAATCAACACGGGACACTGGCTCTGCGGTTAATCAGTACGGGACACTGGCTCCCCGTTTAATCAGTACGGGACACTAGCTCCCCGTTTAATCACTACGGGACACTGGCTCCCCGTTTAATAAGTACGGGAAACAAGCTCCCCGTTTAATCAGTACGGGACACTGGCTCCCCGTTTTATCAACACGGGACACTAGCTCCCCGTTTAATCACTACGGGACACTGGCTCCCCGCTAAAACAGGACGGGACACTGGCTCCCCGTTTAATCAGTACGGGACACTGGCTCCGCGTTTAATCAACACGGGACACAGGCTCCCCGTTTAATCAACACGGGACACTGGCTCCCAGTTTAATCAACACGGGACACGAGCTCCCCCTTTAATCACTACGGGACACTGGCTCCCCGTTTAATAAGTACGGGTAACTAGCTCCCCGTTTAATCAGTACGGGACAATGGACCCCCGTTCAATCAACACGGGACATTGGCTCCCCGTTTAATCAACACGGGACACGAGCTCCCCCTTTAATCAACACGGGACACTGGCTCCCCGTTTAATAAGTACGGGAAACTAGCTCCCCGTTTAATCAGTACGGGACACTGGCTCCCCGTTTAATCAACACGGGACACTGGCTCCCCGCTAAAACAGGACAGGACACTGGCTCCCCGTTTAATCAGTATGGGACACTGGCTCCCGTTTAATCAGTATGGGACACTGGCTCCCCGTTTAATCACTACGGGACCTGGCTCCCGTTTAATCAGTATGGGACACTGGCTCCCGTTTAATCAGTATGGGACACTGGCTCCCGTTTAATCAGTATGGGACACTGGCTCCCGTTTAATCAGTATGGGACACTGGCTCCCGTTTAATCAGTATGGGCCATTCCACTGTGAAACGCTGTACACACCTGGCAGGGTCCCATTGCACAGATAAACCATATTCACACCTGACAGGGTCCCATTACAGTGTGAAACCCTGTACATACCTGGCAAGGTGCTGATACACTATGAAAGATTGTACACACCTGGAAGGATCCTGATTCACTGTGGAACTCTGTACACACCTGGCAGGATCGCATTTCATCGTGAAACCTGGTACATACCTGGCAGGATCCTGATATAATGTGAAACCCTGTGCACACTTGGCAGTGTCCTGAAACATCGTGATCCATGTTTATAACTTGCCGGGTCTTGTTAAACTATGAAGATATGTACACATCTGACAGGGTCCCGATACACTATTAAAATCGGTACACAACTGGCCGGGTCCTGACAGACTGTAAAACCCTGTTCACTCCTAGCAGTATACTGTTATTCTGTGCAACCGTGGGCAGTACGTGCAGGATCCTGATGCACTGTGAAACCCTGCAAACACTTGGCAGGGTCTCGATATACTGAAAAACCCTGTACATGCCTGGCAGCGTCCTGATGTACTTTGAATCCATGTTTGCATCTGGCAGGATCCTGATTCACTGTGAAATCCTGTCCGCTCTTGGCAGGATCCTGATACACTGTATGCTCCTGTGCACTCCAGGCAGGATTCTGATACTCTGTGAATTCCTGTACACACCTGGTAGGATCCTGTCGCAATGCCCTGTGAAACTCTGAACACACCAGTCAGGATCCTGCTACACTGGGAAACCATACACACACCTGGAGGGTCCCGACGCACTCTGAAACCCTGTATGAACCTGTCAGGATCGTGTTACAGAAATAAACCCTGTACAAATCTGGCAGGATCCGGATGCACTGCGAAGCTTTGGACACACCTGACTGTGACTCAATACTCTGCGAAATCCTGTTTACAGCGGCAAGATCCTGATACACTGTCGAACACAGTATTCACCTGGGAGGATCCGGTTGCACATTGAAGCACTGTACAATACGTGCAGGGTCCTGGTTCACTGTGAAACTCTGTACACATGGCAGGTTCCCAAAACATTGTGATTGCCAGTACACACGTGCAGGATTCTCTTATACTGCGATAGTCTGTATAAACCTGGCAGTGCCCAGAATCATTGTGCTTCTCTGTACATAACTTGCCATGTACTGTTAAACTATGAAGATATGTGCACATTTGACAGGGTCCCGATACACTGTGAAACTCTGTACAAAACTGTTCGGGTTTTGACACACTGTAAAACTCAGTAACTCACCTTGTAAGATCCTGCTCCATACATGAAACCATGTAAAAACCTGGCAGGGTCCAATATACTAAGAAATCATGTGCACACCTGGCAGGATCCTGTTACACTTCACAACCCTGTGCAGAACGTGCAGGATCCTGATGCCCTGTAAAACCCTGTAAACACTTGACAGGATTCCGACACATTGCAAAACCCTGCACACGCCTGGCAGCATCCTGATGCACTTTGAATCCCTGTTCACATCTGGCAGGATCCTGATTCACTGTGAAACCCAGTACATTCCTGTCAGAATCCTGATACACTGTGTAATCATGTGCACTCCAGGCAGGATTCTGATACACTGTGAACCTCTGTGTACACCTGGCAGGATCGTGTTCCACTGTGATACCTTGTGCACAAATGGCAGGCTCCTGTCCCAATGTCCTATAAAACCCTGTAAACACGTATGGGGATCCTGTTACACAGTGAAGCTATGTACACACCTGGCAGGGTCCCAATAAACTCTGAAACCGTGTATGCACCTTTCAGGATCATGTTAAGAGTGAAACCCTGTACACGTTTGGCAGGATCTGGATCCATTGTGAAGCTTTGGACACATCTGACTGCGACTCGATGCACTGCGAATCCCTGTACACACTTGGCAGCGTCCCACTACACTGTGAAATCCTGTACATGGCTGGCATGGTCTTGTTACAGGATGATAGGCTGTACACACCTCGCAGAATCCCAATACACTGTGAGAACCTGTACACACCGGGCAGGGTTCCTATACTTTGTGAAACCTGATATTCATCTGGCCGTCGCCTGATACAATGTGAAACGGGGTCGAGTTGCAGTGTGATACCCTGTACAAACCTGGTAGCGTCCTGATGCACAGTGAAACCCTGTGGTCACTGGCAGGATCCAGATGCACTGCGAGCTTCTGTACACACCTGTCACCGTCGCGTTACACTGAAACCCTGTACCTTCGGGAAGATTCCATGTACGCAGTAACATCCTATTTAAAACCTGGCCGGATCCTTGTCCATTGTAATACCATGTACACACCTGGCACTGTCGCGTTACTCTGTAAGCTGAACACACTTGGTAGGTTCTGATACTCTGTGAATACCTATACATACCTGGCATGATCCCAATACACTGTGAATCCGTGTTCAAACCTGGCACCGTCGAGTTACACTGCAAGCCTAAACACACCTGGTAGGTTCCCGATATATTGTGAAACACCATAATCACTTGGAACAGTTGTGTTGCACTGTGTAAGCCTTTACACACGTGGCAGGGTCCTGATACATGGTGAAACCTCGTATATACTGGGCAAGATCCTGATACACTGTGAATCCCTGTTTACAACTGACTGGATCCTGATATACTGTGAACCCACGTACACT
>NW_025201767.1:0-4864 GCF_004010195.1 Chiloscyllium plagiosum
TCATTACTGTCTTCAAGAAAGGAGGCAACGTGGATGGTGAGAACTACCGAGGAGTCTTCCTACTCTCCATCACTGACAAGATCAACGCCTGAATCCTCAGTAGGAGCTTTCTCCCATTCTCTCAGGAATTCCTTCCTTGAAAGCCAATATGGCTTCTGACCATGAACATGATTTTCACTCTTAGGCAACTCCAAGAGAAATGCCACAAATAGGAACACCACCAGCCACTGTACATGGCCTTCATCGATCTGACCAAAGCTTTGACTCAGTCAATCAGGAGGATCTATGGAAGATCCTGTCAAATTCCAGCTGTCTGGAGCAATTCATCAACATTCTTTGTTTCCTTCATAAGAAGATGTCAGTGATGGTCCTCACCGACAGTAATATGACACAATCCTCTCAGGTCAAGGCTGGACTCGAGCAGGGATGTGCCATCAGTCCTGCCCTGTTCTCCAGCCTCATCCCCATCTTGTCAAGAATAGGCTTCTGAATGCTGTGAACATTGTCCGCAGGATGGGCAGAAGCGTTTTCCATCTCCACTGGTTGAAATCCGAGAAGAAAACAACACCAACCCCACTTGTGGAACTTCAGTATGCAGGTGACAGTATCATCACTGCTCTCTTGGAAGACAGTCTTCAAGTCTAGCTCAATGGCTTCACACAGAAGCACACTGAAGAATTGATCTCAGCTTCAAGTTCAAGAAGACTCATCTTTACCAATCTGTCCCGAGTCAAGGTCAGGTCCATCCCTCCATTAAGATTAATGGCAAAATCGCCCCGAACATGGAATCTTTCCCTAACCTGAGAAGGTAACTCTCATCTAAGGCTGACATTAATTCAACATGGCATCCAATCTGTGTGCACCACCTTCAGACACCTAACGATGAGAGGCTTCAGCGACCATGACATCTGTGCTGATACCAAAATCCTTGTGTAATTCCTTTGTCCTTCCAACTCTTCTATATAGCTCAGAAACATGGACTAGGTAGAGATACCACCTCAAGACCCTTGAGAAAATCCATCATTGCTGTTGGGGACAGATCCTCCATGTCAGCTGTGGGTATAGGTGACATCACAGGTAATAGCACCAGTGTCAAGGCTATAATCATCTGGGCCAGCCACATACACAGGAACACTTCCAAAGCAGATGTTCTTCACCTGGCTCAAGGAAGGCACTTGATAAAGAGGACAAAGGAGATATTTGAAATACTTCCTGAAGGCTTCCCTTGATAAGCTATGATGAAGCACAGTGGTTGTGGCAGAGAAACAGTTGTGATTTCACACACTCTTTCTCTTTAAATAAAAGGAGGCCACAGCTGATCCCATTGAGAAAAGAGGGGTTAAGAAAAATAAAATCTCTTAAAGTTTCCAGTGATTGCTGTAAAGATTCTGAAGGAATGTTCCAAATCCTAGAAGAGCAGGTTTTAGCCCGAGTTTCAGGAATCTCGGGCTTGAGTTGATGTCATCCTGTCAATAGCAGGTGAAAATTCCAAATAGTTCAGTCGCAGAACTCGATGCAAAGATACAGAATGGAATTTGACGGGAATCTAATTTCACTAAAAGCTGTTGAAACTGCTCATTGTGTCTAAACTGACCAAGCCTTTCTGAAAGGTGGCCCCACTGCTCGAGGAAGGTTATATGTTTGAGGTGATTGTGGACAGGTAGCAACATCTGCAAGTGGCTGACTTTACAATAGCTCCCATAGCCATCAGCAATATCCGAAAAACATCTGAAAAGTCGTGTACAAGGTGAACCCACCTACCAAAGCAGAGGCCAGCATTTCAGAACATGTGCGAGTTATGTTCTGTAAGAGGACCTTGGGCTAAAATGTTTCAGTTTCTGGTCAATAATAACCCTCAGGATGTTAATGGTGGGGGATTCAGTGATGGTAACACCATTGAATGTCAAGGGATGATAGATTCTCTCTTACTGGAGATGATCATTGCCTGACATTTGTGTGGCTGTTGCTGATATCAGTCTCATCTCACCCCCTTGGCTTTTCCTTTTGTTCCTTCCTCACTCATGACTTTGTCTTCTTGTCATTTGGGTGGCACGGTGGCTCAGTGGTTAGCACTATTGCCTCACAGCCGCAGGGACTCAGGTTCAACTCCACCCTCGGACAACCGTTTGTGTGGAGTTTGCACATTCTCCTCTTGCCTGTGTGGATGTCCTCCGGGTACACCAGTTTCATAGAACGTTACAGCGCAGAACAGGCCCTTCAGCCCTCGATGTTGCACCGACTTGTGAAAATAATCTGATGCCCATCTAACCTATACCGTTCCATTATTATCCATATGTATGTCTAATGCCCATTTAAATGCCCTTAATATCAGTGAGTCTACTACTGTTGCAGGCAGGCCATTCCACACCCTTACTACTCTCTGAGTGAAGAAACTAACTCTGATATCTGTCCTAAATCTATCAATTTAAAGCTATGTTCCCTCGTGCTCGCCATCACCATCTGAGGAAAAAGGCTCTCCCTGTCCACCCTATCTAACTCTCTGATTATCTTATACGTCTCGATTGAGTCACCTCTCAACCTTCTTCTCTCTAACAAAACAGCCTTCAGTCCCTCAGCCTTTCCTCGTAAGACCTTCCCTTCATACCAGGCAACATCCTGGTAAATCTCCTCTGAAACCTTGCCAAAGCTTCCACATCCTTCCTATAATGCGGTGACCAGAACTGTACACAATACTCCAGGTGTGGCTGAACCAGTGTCTTGTACAGCTGAAGCATAACCTCATGGCTCAGAAACTCAATCTCCCTACCAATAAACTCCATATGCTGTATTAACAACCCTATCAACCTGGGTGACAACTTTCAGGGTTTTATGCACCTGGACACCAAGATCTCTCTGTTCATCTACACGGCCAAGAATTTTACCATTAGCCCAATACTCTGCATTCCTGTTGTTAAAGTGAGGATTTGCGATGGCCCAGGGAATCCCTTGTAAAACCTCTCTCTTGGTTCATCTTGAGATCATATTCTTTGGAAGTCTGGAATAAAAGCCTCTTACAGACAGATTAGTTTAATTTTAGTCACCCCCTTTATTTACCAATAGCATCACTGTTACAACATAACACTAATACCTATAAGCTAAACTAACTAGGTTCTGATAACCTTGGAGAGTAGGGTACCAGCTCTTCAGGTGCCCCAGCAGGCTACTCTGATGTACTGATACAAAGTGCCTTCCTTTATACAAAAGTTTACAAATGTTTTTAATTAAACAGATAACAGTGAAAGACAAGAAAAGTGAATTGACAGGTCTGTGTCACACCTACAGGCCTAAGCCATTCATCAGGTGGGAAAAACATACCCAGCCGAGTTAGGCGCCTGCTAGCGAGATAAACTCCTATCATAAACAGGTACCAGTCTGAGCTAATTGGAGAGTTCATGATGCAACCTTGCACAATTCACATATCTGATATAATTATTTTACAAAATGGCTTCTTAGTAAAGAGGGCAAACATTTGACCATAAAATGGCTCCCTGACACATTGTGCCAGAATCTCTTCAATGTTTGGCCTAGAATAATTTCTAAGCTAGAAGCAGACTCCTGCTTTTTAAGCACTGAATCATTTTGTACCTGAGGCTGAGATGTTATTGTAAGGTTGCATTTAAACTGACTCATTAGCCTTTGAATTAAACATGCTTTCTCTTCAGGGTTGTGAGTCAAATTCAAATAAGATCTGATTAGTTAGAATTAACACTAATTCTAACTAGTGTTAGAATTGCACAAAATACAGAGTTTCGGGATTGAAGGTGATTTAGCGGTTTGGATCAGAAATTGGCTAGCTGAAAGAAGACAGAGAGTGGTGGTTGATGGAAGATCAAGATTAAAATGGTGCTGGAAAAGCACAGCAGGTCAGGCAGCATCCAAGGAGCAGGAAAATCAACATTTTGGGCAGGAGTCCTTCATCAGGAATGAGGCTGGAAGCCTCGGGGGTGGAGAGATTTATGGCATCAGATTATTTTCACTGGTCAGCACAACAATAAGGCTGAAGGGCCTATTCTGTGCTTTTCCAGCATCTGCAGTCCTCACTTTCACCTAGTTGCTGGGAGTTGTTCATCCTGGAGTTTAGTTACTAGTGGCATACCACAAGGATTTGTTTTGGGGCCACTGTGATTTGTCCTTTTTATAAATGATTTGGATGTGGGTGTAGAAGGATGGGTTAGTCAATTTGCGGATGATACTAAGATAGGCAGAGTTGAGGATAGTGTCGAAGGATGTTGTGGGTTACAGAGGGACATAGATAGACATAGGCCTGTAGGCCTGTAGGTCTGTAGAATGGTCGGCAAGAACAGCAAGTATGTTAAGGCTTCATTAATATTACCTTTTAAACAGTTTGTATTTAATAATCGGTAATGGCTACTCAATATTATCATAAAGTCCCAAAATGCAATTAAATTCAATCCACAGCAGATAAGCACTAAGAGTTAATTTTCTACTGGCTCCAACAGCCTCAGCACTAAAATGGTCTGTCTCTCTCTAATGTCCTTTTGAACTCTCAAGTCAGGGTTTTGTAACAGCAAAGTGTTTTCTCTCTGTGTCTGCCCCACTTGTAAGGAGTAATAAGAATCCATTATAATTGACAGCATCTGACCATTAATTCCAAAGCTTTTGATAGGACCGAGTTTCGTGTCAGGGTCAGAATCAAACACTGTCATTAATTTCACAAGGGAACGGCTGTGAATGTCATCACTTGGTGTCCTGTTCACACAGATTCACCGATGCTGAGGCAAATGTTCTTAATTGCCTTACAGCATCCTGTTATCACTTGGTGAGCCCAGGTGTCCCTATCTTTAAGTTCTCTCCTCTTTCTGAGCCTTCCTGCCTGTTTATTTTCTAGTGCAGTAAATGTATT
>NW_025201767.1:6951-7324 GCF_004010195.1 Chiloscyllium plagiosum
CCTGAAGAAGGGCTCATGCCCGAAACGTCGATTCTCCTGCTCCTTGGATGCTGCCTGACCTGCTGCGCTTTTCCAGCAACACATTTTTCAGCTCTGATCGCCAGCATCTGCAGCCCTCACTTTCTCTTTACTTGTTGAAACTCATTTCCCCTATATGCTGTGAGAGAGGCATCATTTGATTTCAGAACACCATATTAGACATAATTTTCTTGCAGAAAAGATCTACTGGTATTGTCTGGGTGGGAAGATGTCCCTCTGTGGTACAGGATTAATCTCTTGCTCCAGGTTTATGATTATAGGTTTGCTTCTCTCCCTCTTCCTGATCTGAGTAGTTCTGTGGATTTCTCTCCTGTGGGAACTGTCATGTCAGACA
>NW_025201768.1:0-4863 GCF_004010195.1 Chiloscyllium plagiosum
TCCAGACCCTAACACCTGGATTGACCTGGCCTATCCCACACTATCAGGCACTGTGTTCCAGATACTCACCCCTGGCTTGACTCGGCCAATCCCACACTCTCTGACACTGTGTTCCAGTCACTAACCCCTGGATTGACTGGGCCTACCCCACGCTCTCAGGCACTGTGTTCCAGACCCTAACCCCTGGATTAGTCCGGCCTATCCCACTCTCTCAGTCACTGTGCTCCAGGCCATAACCCCTGGATTAATCTGGCCTGTCCCTGACTCTCAGGCACTCTCTTTCAGACCCTAAACCCTGCATTAATCTGGCCCATCCCACGCTCTCAGAAACTGTATTCCAGACCAAAACCCCTGGATTAATCCAACCTATCCCGCACTCTCAGGCACAGCATTCCAGACACTAACCCCTGGATTGACCGGCCTATTCCACACTCTCAGACAGTGTGTTCCAGACCCTAAACCCTGGATAATTCACACCTTTTCCCACACTCTCAGGCACTGTGTTCCAGAACCTAACCCCTGGAATAATCCGGCCTCCCCACACTCTCGGGCACTGTATTCCAGACATAATCCCTGGATGAATCCGGTCTATCCCATATTCTAAGGCACTGTTTTCCAGACACTAACCCCTGGATTAATCCAGCCTATCCCAATCTCTAAGGCACTGTGTTCCAGACCCTAACACCTGGATGAATCCGGCCGAACCCGCAATCTCAGATGCTGTGTTCCAGACCCTAACCCCTGGATAAACCAGCCTCTCCCACATTCTCAGGCAGTGTGTTCCAAAGCCTAACCCCTGGATTGATCCGGCCTATCCCATACTCTCAGGCACGGTATTCCAGACACTAGCCCCTGGATTATTCACACCTATCCCACACTCTCAGGCACTGTATTCCAGACCCTAACCCCTGGATTAATCCGGCCTCCCCGCACTCTCAGGCACTGTGTTCCAGACATAATCCCCGAATGAATCCGGCCTATTCCTCATTCTCAGGCACTGTTTTCCAGACACTAACCCCTGGATTAATCCGGCCTACCCCACATCTCAGGCACTGTGTTCAAGACCCTAACACCTGGATTAATTCAGCCTCCCCCACTCTCTCAGATACTGTGTTCCAGTCACTAACCCCTGGATTGACCCGGCCTATCGTACACTCTCAGACACTGTGTTCCAGAACCGAACCACTGGATTAATCCGGCCTATCCCAGACTCTCAGACACTGTTTTCCAGACCCTAACCCCTGGATTATAAAGACCACAACCATAATCTCAGACACTGTATTCCCGACAATAAACACTGAATTGACCCGGCCTATCGTACACTCTCAGACACTGTGTTCCAGAACCGAGCCACTGGATTAATCCGGCCTATCCCACACTCTCAGGCACTGTGTTCCAGACTCTAACCCCTGGATTGATTCACCTTACCCCTGGATTAATCCAGCCTCCCCCACACTCTCAGACACTGTGTTCCAGACCCTAACCCCTGGATTAATCTGGCCTATCCCACACTCTCAGGCACTGTGTTCCAGACCCTAAACCCTGGATAAATCCAGCCTCCCCCACACTCTCAGGCACTGTTTTCCAGACACTAGCCCCTGGATTAATCCGGCCTATTCCACACTCTCTGACACTGTGTTCCAGACACTAACCCCTGTATTAAACCGACCACCACCATAATCTCAGACACCGTATTCCCGATAGTAAACCCTGGATTGACCCGGCCTATCGTACACTCTCAGACACTGCGTTCCAGAATCAAACCACTGGATTAATCCGGCCTAACCCACATTCTCAATCACTGTGTTCCAGACCCTAACACCTGGATTAATCCGCCCTATACCGCACACTCTGAAGCACTGTGTTCCAGAGCATAACCCCTGGATTGATCCGGCCTATCCACTCTCAGGCACTGTATTCCAGACACTAACACCTGGATTGACCTGGCCTTCCCCACACTCTCAGGCATTCTGTTCCAGACCCTAACCCCTGGATTAATGCAGCCTGTCCCACACTCTCAGACAATATATTCCAGACCCTCAAACCTGGATTGACCCGGCCTATCCCACACTCTTTGGTACTGTATTCCAGACCCAAACCCCTGGACTAAAACAGCTTATCTCACACTCACAGGCATTGTGTTCCTGACCCTACCCCTGGATTAATCTGGCCTATTCCACACTCTCAGGCACTGTGTTCCAGACCCTAACACCTGGATTAATCCAGCGTATCCCACACTCTCAGGCACTGTGTTCCAGACCCTAACCCCTGCATTAACCCGGTCTATCCCACACTCTCAGGCACTGTGTTCCAGACCCTAACCACTGGATTAATCCAGCCAATCCCACACTCTCAGGCACTGTGTTTCAGACTTTATTCCCTGGATTAATCCGGCCTATCTCACAAACTCAGACACTGTTTTCCAGACCCTAAACCCTCGATTAATCCGGCCTATCCCACACTCTCAGACACTGTTTTACAGACCCTAACCCATGGATTAATCCAGCCTATCCCACACTCTCAGGCACTGTGTTCCAGACCCTCACCCTTGGATTGATCCGGCATATCCCATACTCTCAGGCACTATATTCCAGACACTAACACAAGGATTGACCTGGCCTACCGCACACTCTCAGGCATTCTGTTCCAGACCCTAACCCCTGGATTAATCCAGCCAGTCGCACACTCTCAGACAATATATTCCAGACCCTCAAACCTGGATTGACCCGGCCTATCCCACACTCTGAGGTACTGTATTCCAGACCCAAACCCCTTGTCTAAAACAGCCTATCACGCACTCACAGGCATTGTGTTCCAGACCCTACCCCCTGGATTAATCTGGCCTATTCCACATTCTCAGGCATTGTGTTCCAGACCCTAACCCCTGGATTAATCTGGCCTATCCCACACTCTCAGGCACTGTGTTCCAGACCCTAACCCCTGGATTAATCCAGCCTATCCCACACTCTCAGGCACTGTGTTCCAGACCCTATCCCCTGGATTAATCCGGCCTATCTCACAAACTCTGACACTGTTTTACAGACCCTAAATCCTGGATTAATTCAGCCTATCCCACACTCTCTGACACTGTGTTCCAGACACTAACCCCTGAATTACACCGACCACCACCATTCTCTCAAACACTGTATTCCCGTCAATAAACCCTGGATTAATTCGGCCTATCATACACTTTCAGACACTGTTCCAGAGCCTAACCCCTGGATTAATCCGGCCTATCCCACACTCTCTGACACTGTGTTCCAGACACTAACCCCTGTATTAAACCGACCACCACCATTTTCTCAAACTCTCTATTCCCGTCAATAAACCCTGGTTTGATTCGGCCTATCATACACTCTCAGACACTGTGTTCCAGACCCTAACCCCTGGATTAATCAGAAATATCCCGCACTCTCAGGCACTGCATTCCAGAGCCTAACCCCTGGATTGACCTGGCATATCCCACACTCTCAGACACCGTGTTCCAGAATCGAACCACTAGATTACTCCGGCCGATCCCACTCTCTCAGACACTGTGTTCCAGACCCTAACATCTGGATTGAGCTGGCCTTCTCCACACTCTCAGGCACTTTGTTCCAGACCCTAACCCCTGGATTAATCCAGACTCCCCCACACTCTCAGGCACTGTGTTCCAGAGCCTAATCCCTGGATTAATTCAGCCAATTCCACATTCTCAGGCATTGTGTTCCAGACCCTAACCCCTCAATTAATCTGGCCTATCCCACACTCTCAGACACTGTGTCCCAGATTCTAACCACTGGATTAATCCGGCCTATCCCACTCTCTCAGGCACTGTGCTCCAGACCCTAAATCCTTGAATTAATCTGGTCTATCCCACGCTCTCAGGCACTTTGTTCCACACCCTAACCCCTGGATTAATCTGGTTTATCCCGAATTCTCAGCCACTCTGTTTCAGACCCTAAACCCTGCATTAATCCGGCCTATCCCACATTCTCAAGCACTGTGTACCAGTCCCGAACCGCTGGATTAATCTGGCCTCACCCATACTCTCAGGCACTGTGTTCCAAACACTAACCCCTGGATTAATCCGGCCAAACCCACACCCTCAGACATTGTGTTCCAGACCCTAACCACTGGATTAATCCAGCCTATCCCACACTCTCAGGCACTGTGTTCCAGAGCCTAACCCCTGGATTAAGCCGGCCTAACCCACATTCTCAGACACTGTGTTCCTGACCCTAACCTCTGGATTAATCCGGCCCATCCCACACTCTCAGACACTGTGTTCCAGATTCTAACCCCTGGATTAATCCGGCCTATCCCACTCTCTCAGGCACTGTGCTCCAGACCCTAAATCCTTGAATTAATCTGGTCTATCCCAAGCTCTCAGGCACTTTGTTCCACACCCTAACCCCTGGATTAATCTCGTTTATCCCTGACTCTCAGCCACTCTGTTTCAGACCCTAAACTCTGCATTAATCTGGCCTATTCCACACTCTCAGAAAATGTATTCCAGACCAAAACCCCTGGATTAATCTGCCCTATCCCATACTCTCAGACACTGCGTTCCAGACCCTAACCCCTGGATTAATGCAGCCAAACCCACACTCTCAGACACTGTGTTCCAGACACTAACCCCTGGATTAATCCGGCCTATCGCACACTCTCAGGCACTGTGTTCCAGACCCTAACCCCTGGATTAATCCGGCCTAATTTACAACCTCAGATACTCTGTTCCACACCCTAACCCCTGGATTAATCCGGCCGATCCCACGCTCTCAGGCACTGTGTTCCAGACCGTAACACCTGGATTGATCCAGCCAATCCCACACACTCAGGCACTGTGTTCCAGACCCGAAGCCTTCGATTAATCCAGCCAAA
>NW_025201768.1:5147-7326 GCF_004010195.1 Chiloscyllium plagiosum
TTCAGCCTATCCCACACTCTCAGACACTGTTCCAGATTCTAACTCCTGGAGTAATCCAGCCTATCCCACTCTCTCAGGCACTGTGTTCCAGACCCTAACAGTGGATTAATCCGGCCTATCCCACACTTTCAGTCACTGTGTTCCAGACCCTAATACCTGGATTAATCTGGCCTATCCCTGACTCTCAGCCACTCTGTTTCGGACCCTAAACCCTGCATTAATCTGGCCCATCCCACACTCTCAGAAACTGTATTACAGACTAAAACCCCTGGATTAATCCGCCTTTTCCCACACTCTCAGGCACTGTATTCCAAACCCTAACACCTGGATTAATCCGGCTAACCCCACACTCTCAGGCAATGTGTTCCAGACACTTACCCCTGGATTAATCCGGCGTATCGCACACTTTCAGGCACTGTGTTCCAGACCCTAACAGTGGATTAATCCGGCCTATCCCACACTCTCAGGCACTTTGTTCTACACCCTAACCCCTGGATTAATCCGGCCTCCCCCACACTCTCAGGCACTGTGTTCCACACCCTAACCCCTGGATTAATCCAGCCTCCCCCACACTCTCAGGCACTGTGTTCCAGAGCCTAACCCCTGGATTAATCCGGCCAAACCAACATTCTCAGACACTGTGTTCCAGGCCCTAACACCTGGATTAATCCAGTCTATCCCACACTCTCAGACACTGTGTTCCAGGCCAGAACCCCTGAATTAATCTGGCCTACCCCTGACTTTCAGCCACTCTGTTTCAGACCCTAAACCCTGCATTAATCTGGCCCATCCCACACTCTCAGAAACTGTATTACAGACTAAAACCCCTGGATTAATCCGCCCTATCCCACACTCTCAGGCACTGTATTCCACACCCTAACCCCTGGATTAATCCAGCCTCCCCCACACTCTCAGGCACTGTGTTCCACACCCGAACCCCTGGATTAATCCAGCCTCCCCCACACTCTCAGGCACTGTGTTCCAGAGCCTAACCCCTGGATTAATCCGGCCAAACCAACATTCTCAGACACTGTGATCCAGACCCTAACACCTGGATTAATCCAGTCTATCCCACACTCTCAGGCACTGTGTTCCAGACCCTAACCCCTGGATTAATCCAGCCAAACCCTCACCCTCAGACACTGTTTTACAGATTCTAACTCCTGGATTATTCCGGCCATTCCCACTCTCTCAGGCACTGTGCTCCAGACCCTAAATCCTTGAATTAATCTGGTCTATCCCACGCTCTCAGGCACTTTGTTCCACACCCTAACCCCTGGATTAATCCGGCCTCCCCCACACTCTCAGGCACTGTGTTCCAGAGCCTAACCCCTGGATTAATCCGGCCAAACCAACATTCTCAGACACTGTGTTACAGACCCTAACCCCTGAATTAATTCAGCCTATCCCACACTCTCTGACACTGTGTTCCAGACACTAACCCCTGTATTAAACCGACCATCACCATTCTCTCAAACACTGTATTCCCGACTATAAACCCTGGATTGACCCGGCCTATCATACACTCTCAGACACTGTGTTCCAGATCCTAACCCCTGGATTAATCTGGCCTAACCCACACTCTCAGACACTGTGTTCCAGACCCTAACCCCTGGATTAATCTGGCCTAACCCACACTGTCAGACACTGTGTTCCAGAGCCTAACCCCTGGATTAATCCGGCCTACCCACACTCTCAGACACGTTGTTCCAGAACCTAACCCCTGGTTTAATCCAGCCTAACCCACATTCTCAGACACTGTGTTCCAGACCCTAACCCCTGTATTAATCCGGCCTCCCCACACTCTCAGACACTGTGTTCCAGACACGGACCCGAGCATTATACCAACCACAACCAAACACTCAGGCACTGTGTTCCAGACATAATCCCTGGATGAATCTGGCCTAACCCACACTCTCAGGCGCTGTTTTCCAGACCCACATCACTGGATTAATCTGGCCTATCCCATTCTCTCAGGCACTGTGTTCCAGACCCGAACACCTGAATTAATTTGGACTCCCGCACACTCTCAGGCACTGTGTTCCAGAGCCTAACCCCTGGATTGTTCCGACATATCCCACGCACTCAGGCACTGTGTTCCAGACCAGAAACCCTTGATTAATCCGGCATATCCCACACTCTCAAACACTGTGTTCCAGACCCTAACCCCTGGATAAAT
>NW_025201769.1:0-7326 GCF_004010195.1 Chiloscyllium plagiosum
TGACAACACATCAGCAATTACATTTTCTCATTTCGCCACGTGTATAAGTTTCAAATTGAATGGCTGTAGTAATAAGCTCCATGTAAACCATCTGGAAGTGCAGTCCTTACATTTCTCCAAAAGCTTTAATGGTTATGATCAGTACAGACAATTGTACAAGACCCATTACTAACAATACAAATGTTGGAACACCAAGCTCACGGTCTCCTCAATCATGGAATATTTCTGATAAATATTCAGTTTCCTGATTAAATAACCAATGGGGCTTCCTATCTTCTCATCGCCGTCTTGTAAGAATACAGCACCAACACCCACATCAATAGCCATCTCGAGTAGCTTTGTGTAACTGGTGTAGCTAACACTGGGGCAGTGGTTAACACAGCTTTCAGGCTGGCAAATGCCTTCTGATATTCTACTGTCCGCTAAAATATCCAGCACTTCTTCAATTAGTCAGTCAGTGGAGCAACCACACTACTACAATTTTGTACAAACTTCTGGTAAACTTGTTCACTGCCAGGAATCATAGTCCTGCTCTCTTTGTCAATGTTATGGTTGGGGCCATATGTCCATGCCTGACAACATGGCCCAGGCACATGACTCGGACTTAGGTGAATTCACGCTTAGCCACGTTTATCACCAGCCTGCCTCCCAAAGTCAATTAAATAGTTCCAATAAAGGCTGCAAATGTTCCTTCCCTGTGTGACTAAAAGAGCACAAGTTTATCGATGGACATCATACAATTGGATAACCCAGGAATGACTTGATTGTTTACCCTTTGAAATGTGGCTGGCACATTTGCCATACCAACTGGCATGACTTTAAGTTAACAAAAGCCGAAATAGTCTTCACTCCTTCGGATAAAGGTACCTGCCAGTATCCTCTGAGCAAGTACAAATTACAAATCTAAGTTGCTTGTCCTACCTTTTTCAATACAGTCTTCCCAATGTGGAATCGGATATGAATCAGACTCTGCAACTGCATTAACTTTGCCACAGTCTGCACACAACCATGGGTACCGTCTGGCTTTGGCACCATTGCTATGGCTGAGCTCCAGTTGCTGCAACTCTCTTTGATGCTGTTGTTTTTGGAACATCCGTTCAGTCTGTCTTTGAACATGTGCCAACTTTTTTTGGCGTAAGTGTGTAAGGATATTGCATAATTGGAGCCAACTCCCCCTCTCAATTTAATCATTCACAGTTCAAATATGTGGTTCATTGAACTCTGACTCACTAATTTCTCCTTATTTATTTTCAGTGGTCCTCTCAGCTCATGCCCCAAAACTCATTGATGTACAAATGGAATTCCTTTATCCAGTCGTTTGGATTGTCTTGACAATAAGCCCTCGATATGGTCTTCTCTAAGCTCACTAATGGTCTTTGAAGTTTAACGCCACCTTTCGAACACTCACTTACCATGATTGTTGGTAAGCAGTGGATAAGCTACCCATGCTGGAAATGCGTTGCTGGAAAAGCGCAGCAGGTCAGGCAGCATCCAAGGAACAGGAGAATCGATGTTTCGGGCATAAGCCCTTCTTCAGGAATCTTTCTTCTTCCTGAAGAAGGGCTTATGCCCGAAACGTCGATTCCCCTGTTCCTTGGATGCTGCCTGACCTGCTGCGCTTTTCCAGCCACACGTTTTCAGCTCTGATCTCTAGCATCTGCAGTCATCACTTTCTCCTCTGATAAGCTACCCTTCCATGCATACATTTGATGTAAAATTTGCCCTTGACCTGATTGTATCTCTGTGGGTGGTCTGTGTCGAGTTAAACATTGGGGTACCTCTTCTACAATCTTTCTAGCAGTGGTATTGCACAAATAGAATGGCTTGTGGATATCAATGGACGCATCTATCATTGTTAACAAATACTGATTCCTACTTTTTGTTTTGTGTAGGGGTCCTACACAATCAAGTAAGACCCTTGTAAAAGGTTCCTCAAATGCAGGGATGGGCATTAAAGTTGCCGGTTTTATTATTGCCTGAAGTTTTCCGGTTACATGACATGTGTGACATTTCTGGCAATTTTCATCTCCACCTAAATGAAGTCCAAGCGAGTCCATCTGCCTGAATGTCTCATCAAGACATCATGTTGAAGTTAGTCACATTTGGGAATGCACTCAGATTCTTCTTCTGTGTTTGCTTTTCAATGCAATTTCTTCAGTTTTTCATCTTTCGGTTGTAGCTGAGTTCATTTCTCTGAACTAAAAATATCCATTAGTTCTCCATCTGTTCTTGTTTTGTCTCAGCCGTTCAATCAAATGTGTGCTCTGATCATTCTGATTCAACTTGCTTTTCTGTACTCTTTGATTTCTTCTCCTGTTTCAACTGGTGACTTTATGACCTTGTTACCTCTCCTTTAATGTTTTCCAATTCTTTCATGATTCACATAGCAATGATGTCTATTGTATTTTATTTAGAACATGAGATAATCCATCCACAAGGATGTTGAATTATTGCCCTCTATTAGAATGATGACGAAGTTATTGATTTTCACTGACCAATTCCAACAGCCGACCTTGTCCCAACAATAGTCTTCACTCCTGACCGAGAAGTCGGTGTTTTGGGCAGGAAACTCCATGAAAGGCTTATGCCCGAAACGGTGACTCTCCTACTCCTTGGATACTGCCTGACATGCTGTGTTTTTGGGTTTAATTGAGATGTGGGCGAGGGTATCCCAGTTGGAATGCTGAGATTTGGAAGTGACATGAAAAATTCTTGAATTCTGTGTCCTCTCAAATGGAGAGTTCCTAAATCATCCAACAAGTGTGTCTTGGACATGTCAACAGAATGGAAGCATGTGACGTGTGAATTTACTTCCTGCATGGTGAGACTCCTACAGTCAGGCAGCTAGTGATGGACTAAAGGGTCTGCTTCAGGAATGCTAAAGAATGGTATGACAGCCCTGAACATCGACTGGACATGGAGAGAGACCCTATTGGCTGAGAGAAATGAATGGGAATATTTCCATTGGTTTGACATGAGCTATTAGGGTGACCAGACATCACCTTAGATGCTAAAACTTAAAGGCATAAAATGACACTCTGTAAGTGTTAGTGAGAAACTGGTGATAAAAGCTGTCTGTTATGAATTAGTATCTTCGTCAAGCAGCAAAGTTACATTGCATGGAGGCACGCAATCTGAAATACATCAGAGCACCTTCCAGCAACTGGAGCATGCTGGTGGCCTCTGACAAAGAAAGTAGTTTCAAGGAAATTAGATGTGCTTCAAAATGCCACGGACACAGAAATGTACATCCGCGCACGGGTGCTGGACACACACTCATACTCACATTCACACTCTCTCTCTCTCACACACACCTACACAGAGACAGACACATAGCCATGGATATGCACAGACATACACACACACACACACCTACACAGAGACAGACACATCGCCACGGATATGCACAGACATACACACACACGCGCACACACACACACCTACACAGAGACAGACACATAGCCATGGATATGCACAGACATACACACACACGCGCGCACACACACAGACACACACACAAATACACATTCACACACACACACAAATACAGACACATAAATACAGACACACACAAGCACTCACAGAACAAAATGACATCCTGTGTTAAGAATGAACAAAGGTGCACCTCAACCATCACACCTTGACTCTTGGGAGGAGCTGTGTCATTGAAATTTGAGAGGTTACGTCTCCACATTATTTTTCGGGTGGGGTGATGAGTGATATTTTGAGGTAAACGGGAAAGCACTAATAATGTCCACGGTTTTCTCAGAGCAATATCCTCTTAAACATTGAAGATAGGAGCAGGAGAAGGCCACTCAGCCCTTTGAGCCTGCTCTGCCATTCATCATCATCCAGTTCAATAGCCTCGTCCTGTTTACTCCCCATTACCTTTGGTCCTATTTGCTCTAAATGCTACATGTAGCCGTGTCTTCAATACATTCAATGCTTTGGCATTAAAAAGTTCCTGTGGTAATGAATTCCACAGACTCATCACTCTTTCGGTGAAGAAATGTCTCCTCATCTCCATCCTACATGATCCACCCAGAATCCTCAGTCTGTGTACCCTGATTCTGGACACACCCATCATCAGGAGTATCCTCCCTTTGTCTACCCTGTCTCGTCCTGTTAGAATGAGATCCCCTCCCATTCGTTTAAACTCCAGCGAAAACAATCCTAAGCTAGACAGCCTGTCCTCATATGTTCGTTCCACCATCCTCGGAATCAGTCAGGTAAACCTTCGCTGTACTCCCTCCAGAGCAAGAGCATGCTTCCTCGGAAAAGGAGACCAAAACTGCACACAGTGTTTGAGGTGTGGCCTCACCAAGGCCCTGTACAACTATAACAACGTATCCCTGCTCCTGTACTCGAAACATCTTTCAATGAAGGTCAATATAACATTTGCCTTCTTTACTGCCTGCTGCACCTGCATGCGTACCTTCAGCGACTGGTGCACAAGGACATGTGGGCCCTGCAGCACACTCCACTCTCCCAATTTGCAGCCAGTCAGGTAGTAATCCTTTTGTTTCCAAAGTGAATAACCTGACATTTATCTAAAATAAACTGCATCTGCCATTGATTGGCATGATTACCCAATCTGCCCAGATCATGCCATCGGGTCTCTGCATCCTCGTCACAGTTCACCCTCCCACCCAACTTGGTAAGATCTGCAAACCTTGAGATGTTACATTTTATTCCTTCATCCAAATCATTAATATATATTGTTAATAGCTGGAGTCCCTGTGGCACCCCACTAGTTACTGTCTGCCGAATTGACACGGGCCCCTTCAGCCCTCCTCTGTTCCTTCTCTGCCAACCAGTTTTCTATTTATCTCAGTACACTTACCCCAATCCCATGTGCTTTAATCCTGTACAGTGACCTCTTAAATGGGGCATTGTCAAATGATTTCTGCAAGTACAAATATACCATATTGACCAGTTCCCCTTTGTCTACTCTGATAGTTACATCTTCACAGAATTCCAATAGATTTGTCAAGCATGATTTCCCCTCCATAACTCCATGCTGACTCTGATGGATTTTGCCACGGCTTTCTCAATGCTCAGTCATAAAGGGTAAAGGATTTGAGAATTTTCTCCACCACTGATCTGAAGCTTATTGGTTTAGAATTCCCTTTGTATCTCTCTTTCTCAGTGTTGGAGTGGCAGTAGCTGCCCTCCAATCTGCAGGGAATGCACCAAAATCTGAAGAATCCTGACAACCAAAGCATCCACTATTTCTGGAACCACTTCCTTAAGTGCTCTGGGATGCAGATTTATCAGGCCCTGAGGATTTATCAGGTTCAATCCCCTCAATTTCCCAGCACCATTTCTCTACTAATATTGACCTCCCTCAGTTCTTCCCTCTCACTAAATCTTGCATTCTCCAGGATTTCTGGTACTTGATTTGTATCTTCGAGTCAGAGAGTCCTAAAGCACAGAGACATGCTGTTTGGCCCAAAGTGGTCCATACTGACCAAATTGTCCACCCATGCTAACCCCATTTCCCAGCATTTGGTCCACATCCTATCCATGGTATTGTCAAAATGCCTTTAAATGTTGTTAACGTACCCACCTCAACCACTTCCGCTGGCAGCTCATTGCATACACGTGCCAGCCTCTGTGTAAACAAATTGCCCCTCAGGTTCCCTTTTGTACTTTTCCCCGTTAACCTTAAACTAATGCCATCTAATCCTCGATTCCCCAACCCCGGCAAAAAAAGACCGAGTGTATGCCTTTCATAATTTTGTACAGTTCTGTAAGGTCCCCTCTCAGTCTCCTAGAATGCCAAGAAAAGAAGTTCTAGCTTGTTCAGCCTCTCTTTTTCACTCAGACCACTGAGTGCGAGCAACATTCTTATAAATTTCTTCTGCACTCTTTCCAGTTTAATAACATCCTTCCTCGAGCAAGGTGACCAATACTGAACACATGCTCCAACTGCAGCCTCACCAACCTCCTGTACAACTGTCCTTTTTTGTGAAGACAAAACTAAAGTATGTATTCAGTTGCTAAGCTGTTCCTTTGTCCTTTGTTATACATTTCCCCATTTCTATCTGTAGGGACCTACATTTGTCTTCACCAATCTCTTTCTCTTCACGTACTGTAGAATCTTGTAGTGTCAGTGTTCATGTTCCCTGCAAGCTTACTTTCCTTTTTACTGTGTTTTCCCCATCTTAATCAATCCCTTGGTCCTTCTTTGCTGAATTCGAAACTGCTTTCAAAAATCAGACCAATTATTCTTCTTGGCCAATCTCTATGCTTCTTCCTTCAATTGGATACTATCTAATTTCCTTTATAAGCCATGGATTGGCCCTGTTACCCATTTTGATTTTGTACCAGACAGGAATAAATAGTTGTTGCAGTTCCCCCATGATTTCGTTGAATATTTGCCAATGCCTATCTACTGTCGCACCTTTAAGCAACTTCCACTAATCTATCAACGCCAACTCATGCCTTATATACCTTCATAGTTTCCTTTATTAAAATTCAGCACCCTAGTCTCCAAATCAGCTGGCTCACTCTCCATTCTGAATAAAAAGTTGTATCATGTCATGGTCGCTCTTCCCCAAGGAGTCACACGCCGCTAGATTGGCAATGATTCCCTTCTCATTACACAGTACCCAGTCTCAGATGGCCTGCTCTCTTGTTGGTTCATCCACATGTTGGTTAAGAAAACCATCCCATATGTAAGCCAGGAATTCCCCCTAGTAGACATTGTGGCTAATTTGATTTGTTCAATCTGGATGCAGATTAAAATCACCCATGATCACAGATGTCTCCATATCATTAGCTTGGCTAATTTCCTGTTTAAGGAGAAAGTGAGGACAGCAGATGCTGGAGATCAGAGCTGAAAATGTGTTGCTGGAAAAGCGCAGCAGGTCAGGCAATATCGAAGGAGCAGGAGAATCGACGTTTCGGGCATAAGCCCTTCTTCAGGAATGAGGAAAGTGTGTCCAGCACACTAAGATAAAAGGTAGGGAAGAGGGACTTGGGGAGGGTCGTTGGAAGTGCGATAGGTAGAAGGAGGTCAAGGTGAGGGTGATAGGTCAGACTGGGGTGGGGGCGGAGAGGTCAGGAAGAAGATTGCAGGTTAGGAAGGCGGTGCTGATTTCAAGGGTTGGGACTGAGACAAGGGGGGGAGGGGAAATGAGGAAACTAGCGAAATCTGAGTTCATCCCTTGTGCTTGGAGGGTTCCTAGGAGGAAGATGAGGCGTTCTTCCTCCAGCCGTCGTGTTGCTGTGGTCTGGCGATGGAGGAGTCCAAGGACCTGCATGTCCTTGGTGGAGTGGGAGGGGGACTTGAACTGTTGAGCCATGGGGTGGTTGGGTTGG
>NW_025201770.1:0-3742 GCF_004010195.1 Chiloscyllium plagiosum
GGCATTTCAATTCCAAACATTAATTCGGTCAGTTATAACTTTTTAAGACGGGGCAGATGCTTTGAAATTTATTCCAGAGCGGTTCTTATATCAACATAGAGCAGATACAACAATGGGCAGTGCAGTGCAGGGCCTCACTGTGGGGAACGAAGCCAGTCAGCTGTTCCAGGCAGAGGTGGGAGGGCATTATAGGACTAGTGACCATGATATCACACATTTTGACTTTGCTAAGGAAAAGACCCCAAAAATGTTGGAGAAATAAGGGCTTTTTGCATTGGGGAGACAGATTTTATGGAAACATATGACAGGATCTGGCCAAAGTTCAGTTGCTTCTGTAGCAGAACAAGGTGTGGCGGGTGTTGGCGGATCATTTGATTAAAATTGAATTGATGACAGTGTCGGCCCAGCATATTACACCGAAGATAAAATTTAGGAACACAAACCCAGTGAACCTCAGATGTCGGCACAAAGTCCGAACAGAATGAAAAAGGAAAGAGAAGCTCAAGTCTGGTACCAAGTGAGCAGGTCAATGAAGGTCCTAAAAGAACATAGAAAGCGTAGGGCTAAACTTAAAATATCAGTGGAAGTGCAGAAGGAGGGTTGATAAAACTTTAGCAGGTAAGATTAGCAAGAATCCAAAGTCGTTTTTTTTTGGGTTATTGAGGGGAAGACGATAACACGGGAAAGAATGGGAGTATTTGGGACTAAGAGGAGAGCCTGTTCACAGAGCCAGAGAATATGTTAAACACATCCTACGAATCGGCCTTCAGTTTGGAGAAGCAGTTCCTGGATTCAGGGAGAGTGACCGTTTAACCCTTGAGCAAATTGACACAGGAGCTGAGGATGAATTGAAAGTTTATGCAAGATAGCGTGGGTAAATCACCAGATTAAAGACCACCAAGTCTCACATCAGTGAGAGGGAAATAATTGTAGAAAATTCGGAGGGCTGTTGAGGCTGGATCATTCAATATCTTCAAGGCTGAGACAGACAGATTTTTATAAAAGTGTTACGGGAAATCGCAGGAAAGTGGAATGGGGGATTAACAAAATAAATATAACCTAATCGAAGGAAAAGCAGACTCAGTGAGAGGATAGACATATTGTTGCCCCTACGTCTAATGGTGTTCTTTTCCAAAAGCCCTGTATTCACAAGAACATTACCTCTCTCGCTATGGAGGGAGACACAGTTTGGAATGCAATCGAGGGATTCAAGGAATTCATAAACGCAATACTAATAGACAGAAAGTACGAGAGGACTGCAACAGCACGGATTGCCTGTCTGGTTGAGGATTTGCATTGACACAGTCACCACTACCAGAAGGAAGACCTCAGCAAAACACCTTCCAAGGCCAAACAGCGATCTGCACTGGGGACCTGGTAGTCAGTGGCCCGGTGTCAAGGAGTGCTGAAGGCCTAAACACTACATCACTGTCGTGTCTCCTTCATTCCCTGACCAAAACTGGATGTGGAGGGGTAGAGAAACATGTCGTTGTCGCAGAGTAAGCAGTAAAGCTTTGACACGAGAGGCTTCGGACAGCTCCAGCTCAGCAAAATGTGTCGGGAATCTGAAATAAAGTCTATTGAACATTATTGTTACAGCAGTCTAGATGGCAGTTAGGGCAGTCGCACGTTCCTCTTGTGGGATGTGGGAGCTCAGGGAGATTTCCACCGTCCCTGATGGCTACACGTGTGGGCACTGCACCCAGCTTCAGGTCCCTAACACGGTCTCCCAGCTCCTGGGAGACCGTGTTTGGGACCTGAAGCTGGGCAGCACGGTGGCTCAGTGGTTATCACTGCTGCCTCACAGCACCAGGGAACAGTGTTCAAATTCAAGCTCGGGCAACTGTCTGTGTTAGGTTTGCACATTCTGCCCGTGTCTGCATGTGTTTCCTCTGGGGGATGCGGTTTCCTCCCACAATTCAAAGATGTGCAGGTTAGGTGAATTGCCCGTAGTGTAAGGGAGTGGGTCTGGGTGGGCTGTTCTTCGGTGGGTCAGTGCGGACTTGTTGGGCCGAAGGACCTGTTTACACATTGTAGGTAATCTAATTTAGGATGCACTCAGGGTCATCCGAGATTCTGAGAACTTCATAGATTAGTGCTTAAGTGTGGTGGCCACACCCAAGACACGCCCCTAGTTATGTTTCTTTAATGACTATAATATTCCAGTCCAACGTTCATCGCCCTCAGTTCATTAGCTTTACATGTCAGTTCTGCTGTATTTAAATTAGCGTAATTTAATCCAACAGGCGTTCCTTGCTTCCTGTCATGTTCCAGGTAGACAGTAGCTGTGCGACCAGCAGGAATGACAAAGGGAGTAGGCAGAGAGTGCAGAGATCCCCTGCGGCCATTCCTCTCGATAACAAACAGATCATTTTGGATTGTTGGGAGCGATTTCTGTTCAGGAGAGAGCAGCAGTAGACAGGTTGGTGGTATTACCACTGGCTCTGGGGCACAGCGGGAAAGGGGAAAAGGAAACAGGATGTTAACGATAGGTGGGTCAATTGTTCGGGGAACAGATCAGAGATTCTGTGGCCACAAACGGGAATCCAGGATGGTGGGTTACTTCCCCGCTGCTAGGGTCCAGGATGTCTCCAAGTGGCTGCAGAACATGCTGAAGGGGGAGGGTGAGCAGCCAGAAGTCATTAGACACGTTGGCACAAATGATACCCGTAGAAATAGGGACGAGGTCCTGCAGCGTGATTAGAGAGAGCTCGGAGAAACATTTGAACAGAAAATCTTGACAGTGGTAATCTTCTGAGAGGGAGATTACCGTCCGAGACATGTACTGGAGGGGACACCAGTATCTTGGCGGCCAGTTTTGCTAGGGTTACGCGGGTGCGTTTAAACTAGATTGGCAGGGGGTAGTATCCTTAAGAGCAGGGAGGCAAGTGTGAGGCTGGAAGGAGTTACAGTAACCACAAATAGTAAGATTAGTCCGGAAAACGACAGAGAGAAATGCCTTTTGTATAAAATTGCATCTATTTCAATGCCAGAAGGCCGACAGGTAAGACTGATGAACTCAGGGCGTGGATAGGTTGGTGGGACAGGTATCTAATAGCCATTACACAAACATGGCTAAGTGATGGATAGGACTGACAGCTTAATGTGCCAGGGTACAGGTGCTTTAGGTGAGACAGAGATGGTGGAAGGAAGGGAGGGGAGTTGCATTTCTGATTAAGGGGAGTACCACAGCATTAATCAGAGATAAAATAACTGATGGATCACCCACTGAGGCTTTGTGGGTGGAGTTAAGAAATAGGAAGAGGTTGGTGAGGTGATTGGGGATGTAGTATAGGCCCCCAAATAGTCAACAGGGATGAGAGTAACAAATATGCAGTGAGAGAGGGGAGACCTGCAGGAGCAATAGAGTTATCATAACAGGGGTTTTATTTTTTCTAATACAGACTGGAACGGCCAGAGCCTTCAGGGATTTGATGAGATAGAATCTGATAAAAGCTTCAGGAATGTTTCCTCAAGCAGTATACAGAGTGGCCTACTTAGGAAGGGGCAAAACTCTAAATTTTCTTAGGAAATAGGGCAGGACAGGTGACTGAGTTAACAGTGGGGGAGCACTTTGGGACCAGTAACCATAGTTCTATTAATTTTCAAACAGTTATGGAGAGGGAAAAAAAAAATGGTCCACAGTTTCATTTTCGAAATTGGGACGTAGCTCAGGTACAGGCAGCTGGGATCAAGGGAATCCATGGAGGTATATAAGAGATACAGGATTTTACTGAAGAAG
>NW_025201770.1:4357-7328 GCF_004010195.1 Chiloscyllium plagiosum
GTGTGGAACTATAAGAGATGGATGAAGTCCTCAACGAATATTTCTACTCTATGTTTACCGTGGAGAAAGACATGATGACTTGAGAACTTGAGGAAGTTAGTGGTGATATCTTAGGGACAATCCATATCAGAGTGGAGGAGATTTTGGATGTACTAGAATGTTTGAAAGTGGATAAATCTCACGCTCCTTACCCGATATATCCAAGAATACCTCAAGGGGCTCCAGAAGAATTTGCGGGGACCCTGGCTTATAATGTTGATCATCAGTAACCAGTAATGTCCCGGAAGACTGGAGGATGGCAAATGTTGTGCCCTTTATTCAACAAGAACTGAACAAAAAAAAAGCCTTGGAACTATAGACCAGTAGGTTTAACATCCGTGGTAGGTAAGTTACTTGAGAAGGTTCTGAGTGATAAGATTTACATGCAATTAGAAATACAGGCTTTGATTAGGAATAGTAAGTGTGGCTTTGTGCGAGGAAGTTTGTGTCTGACAATTCTCTTAACGTAATTGGATGATGTGACCAGGAAGATTGACTTGTGTGGGGCAGTAGACTTCAAAACATGTGGTGTTGGAAAAGCACAGCAGGTCAGGCAGTATTCGAGGGGCAGGAGAATCTATGTTTCGGACATAAGCCCTTCATCAGGAACGTCCAAACCATCGATTCTCCTGTTCCTTTGATGCTGCCTGACCTGCCGTGTTTTTCCAGTACCACACTTTTCAACACTGATCTCCAGCATCTGCAGTGCTCACTTTCTCCATGGGTGGTAGATTTAGTTGAAATGGATTTCAGTTACACCAGAGCAGAATGAGGCTTTTCAGCCCCTGGAGCTTGATGTGCAATTACAGGAGGAGGCCAATAAGCTCCTAGGGCCTATAAAACTGTAACCAGATCATGCAGCACCAGTATTCAGTTGCACAGCAACAGGGTCAATCTATTCAGCTACTTGAAGTCAGTAACACAAGAAATGGAAGAGGCCACAAAGTGACTGGACTATGTGGTATTCTGGAATAAAACCATGCTACATAGCCCCTCAGACCTGCCCTTCCGTTTAGTAAGTCAGGGCTGATTTGCACTCGGCCACAATTTCTCTTTCATGCCCAATTCTTTGTTGCCCTCGACTCTCTGATGGTTCAAAACCCATTGAAACCCACTCGTAACCCCCAAACATTTCAGTGATGTACCTTCCCCAACTGTCCGGTCCCAACCATCACTACTCCCTGAGAGAAGGAAACATTCCCTACACATGTACTTTGGCCTATTGACATGGATAAAAGATATGAACACAACGTGAGAGTGATTGAACCTGACATCACTGCAGTATTTGACTGAGCAAGGTGTCAAGGAGACTGAACAAAATTTAACTTGATGGGAATCAGTTGTCAACTCCCCACTGGTTGAATCACTTAGAGCACAATGGGGCTGGCGGACGTCTATCCTACCAATCCCTGGATATCCCTGTGGGCAATCCTTAGGGTAGCTTCTTCGGCACAAACATCTTCAGCTGCTTCATCAATGTCTTTCCCTCATGTCATACGATCAGAGTTGGGGGTGTTCTTTGAAGATTATACAATGTTCAGAACAAAGAGTCACCTCCTAAGGTACTAAAGTATCAAATCTGGACAACATTCAAGTTTGTGCTGTTAATGTATAGGTAACATGAATCAAAAGCACTGCTGGGAACTAAGCATTTCCACGGTTAAAAGAAAGAGGAACCCCTTCAGCAACTTTAGCTGGTTTCACAGTAACATAAGAAAGCCATTCAGCCCATAAGATCTATTGGATAACAAGAGGCGCAATGCGTTCACTCATTCCTGCCCATTACACAAGAAGAGAATTTAAAATAAAAGCAGGCGTTGGAATCCAAAATACACGCGCAGGAAGCTGGAAGAACAGAATAAGCAAGGCAGCATCAAGACTTTGAGAAGTGAACGCCTTGGATATAACTCTTCGTTAGGACTGTGGATGGAGTAAGGGGGTCTATAGATAAAGTGGCGGGTGATGGAGGAGGAGGCAGAGTGGCGAGGTGGGGATTAGTGAACACAGGTAAAGGGTATCAGCGAGTTGTTGATGCGAGGGCTGAATCCCATTGGTAGCTGGACAAAAGGTTGCTCAGAGGAATGGAAGGTAGGGGAGGGCTTGGGAAGGGAGTCGGGGGATTGGAAGGGAGGTTATTTGAAATTGGAGAATTCAATATTGAATTCCCGGGGTGTAGGTTGCACAAGTGACAGATGAGATCTTGTGCTTCCAAATTATGGTTTGGTTCATTGTGGCAATGGAGGAGGCCAAGGATGGCCATGTCGGAAACGGATTGGGAAAGAAAATTGAAATAGGAAGTGACTGGTAGTTCTTCCATTCCACCTAATGACCCTACCTTTCATCTCCCAAGTGGTTTCATCCCTCCCATCGTCCAACCAGGTTGCACCCACCACTTGTGTCCACATATCCATAACTCACCATCCCCCTGATCTCCCCACCCCAACCAGTCCCTTCCCTTTTTTATGCAGCTCCCCTACCCCCCCACCTCAGTTCTGAAGAACGGTTATCCCTGAAATGTTGACTTTCCCAGCTCATGGTGCTGCCTGGCTTGCTTTGTTCTTCCAGCCTTCTGTTTGTCTCCTATAAATCAGGAAGATAGAGTCTAGTCAGCACAACGTGCTGGTAGGCAGGATCCACGGGTTATCCATTGAAGTCCTTGAACTTCTGCCCTCGGGCCAGGAGAAAGACATTCAGTTCTTCGACACACTGACACATGAACAGAAGAGGCTATTCAGCCCCTCCAAACTGTTACATTGAAATAGGAGGATGTCATTGTTGCTGCAACACGACAAACCAATGAGTCATAGACTGCACAGACAGACTGCTCCATGATGGGTCTCCTGGCTCCATTGCTAATGGTACACACGTGCTATGTTAACGTGGCTTGCTGATCATGAGGAGGGAAAGTGATTGGTTTGTGCCAATTCCCAAG
>NW_025201771.1:0-7328 GCF_004010195.1 Chiloscyllium plagiosum
ACCTGTAAGAAAGCGTTTCAAATCATGTTTGAAATGTTCAGATATGACCTTATATTTTTGATAGTCATAGAGATATACAGCACGGAAATTGACACTTCGGACCATCTAGTCCATGCCGACCAGATATCTCAACGTCACCTAATTCCGTCTGCCTGCACTTGGCCCAGATCCCTATTCACATACCCATCCAGATGCCTTTTAAATGTTGCAATTATACGTGCCTCCACCACTTCCTCTCTCAGCTCATTGCATACACGCACCACCCCCTCTGTGAAAAATGTTACCCGTTCGGACCCTTTTATATCTTTACCCTCTCAACCTAGAACGATGCCATCTAGTGGCGGACTTCTCCCAACACAGGGAAATTAATTTATCTGCTTATCCTATCCATGACCCTCATGTTTTTATCAGGCTCTATGAGGACATCAGGCGACTGACTGTGTGGAGTTTGCACATTCTCCCCGTGTCTGCGTGGGTTTCCTCCGGGCGCTCCGGTTTCCTCCCACAGTCCAAAGATGTGCGGGTCAGGTGAATTGGCCATGCTAAATTGCCCGTAGTGTTAGGTTAAAGGGGTAGATGTAGGGGTATAGGTGGGTTGCGCTTCGGCGGGTCGGTGTGGACTTGTTGGGCCGAAGGGCCTGTTTCCACACTGTAAGTAATCTAAAAATCTAATCTAATCTAAGTAAGTAATCCCTCAGCATTCGATTCTCTAGAGATACCAGCCCCAACCTTTCAGCCTCCCCCTATAGCTCTAACTCTCCAACACTTGGATATATTTATAATCGACTTATAAATCTTTTCTGAACCCTTAAAAGTTTCACAAGATCCTTCTGAAAGGAAGGAGACCAGAATTGCACGCAATATACCAAAAATGGCCCATCCGACATCCTGTCCAGCAGCGACATGACCTCTCACTTCCTATACTCAGTGCCCTGACCCATAAAGGAAAGCATACCAAACGTCATCTTCACTCTCCTACTTTCAACTCTACAATCAAAGAGCTCTGAACCTGCACTTCATGGTCTCTTTGTTCAGCAACACTCCCTAGGAACTTACCATTAAGTCTAGTTCTCCCTACATTCCATGAGATTTAACTTTGCTGACCAATGTCCTGTTGGAAACCTTGTCGAATGCCTTATTTAAGTCCAGAGAGATCGCGTCCACCGCTCTGCCCTAATCGATCCTCTTCATTACGCCTTCAAAAAAACTCAATCATATTTGTGAGACGTGATTTACCAAGGACAAAACAATGTCGATTATCCCAAATAAGTCCTTGGCTTTCCAATCTGTGTAAATCCTGTCCCTCAGGGTTCCCTCCAACAATTTGCCCACCAGCGATGTAAGGATATCTGGTTTGTAGTTCTTTGGCTTGTCCTTAACACCTTTCAAAAATGGCGCCACGTTCGCTCATTGCCAGTCTTCGGGCACCTCACCTGTGAGCATCGATAATACAAATATCTCAGCAAGGGCCACAGTAATCATTTCCGTAGCTTCTCACAGAGCTCTGGTGTACATCTAATCAGGTCCTGGACATTTGTTCAACTTTATGCGTTTCAGAATATCCAGCAGTTCGTCCTCTGTAATATGGACATTTTTCATGATGTCGCCATCTATTTGGCCACATTCTATATCGTCCATATCCTTCTCCACAATAAACACGGATGCAAATAGTCGTTTACTATCTTTCCAATATCCTTCAGCTCCACACTAAGGCTGCCTTGCTGATTTTTGTGTGGCCCAGTTCGCTCCATAGTTACGCTTCCTTCATTAATGTATTCATAAAAACCTTCTGGATTCTCCTCAACTCTATTTGACAAACCGATCTTATGTCCCCTTTTTTCCAAGTGTACAAACCGATCTTATGTCCCTCTCAAGTGTACTCCAGCTGCCATTTCTCTTTCATGGATTCACTCGATCGTTACTGTCTGTATGTGACGACTGCTTCCTTCTTTTTCTTCACTAAACCCTCAATGTCTCTCGTCACCCAGCATTCCCGACACCTACTGGCCTTTTCTTTCAACCTAACAGGAATATACTGTTTTTGGACTCCCGTTTTCTCATTTCTGAAGACTTCCCATTTTCCAGCCATCCCAGTACCTTTGACCCAATCAGCTTTTTAAGTTCTTGCTTAATGCCGACAAAATTAGCCTTCCTCCAAATAACAATTTCAACTGTTTGATCTGGTTGATCGTTTTCTATTACTGTTTTAAAACTAACAGAACTATGGTCGCTTATCCCAAAGTGTACCCCCACTGACAACTCAGTCAACTGCCCTGCCTTATTTCCCAAGAGGAGGTCAAGTTCTGCACTTTCTCTGGTAGGTGCATTCACATAGTGCCTCAGAACATTTTGTTAGATTAGATTACTTACAGTGTGGAAACAGGCCGTCCGGCCAAACAAGTCCACACCGACCTGCAAAAGCGCAACCCACCCAGACCCATTCCCCTAAATCTACCCCTTCACCTAACACTATGGGTAATTTAGCATGGCCAATTCACCTAACCTGCACATCTTTGGACTGTGGGAGGAATCCGGAGCACCCGGAGTAAACCCACACAGACACGGGGAGAATGTGCAAACTCCACACAGTCACTCACCTGTCTCCATCTAAACTCTAAACACTATGACAGTTCCAGTCTATGTTTGGACAGTTCAAATTCCCTATAATAACCACTCTATTAATCTTGCAGATAACTGAAATATTGTTACACATTTGTTTCTCAGTTTACCGCTGATTAGTATGCGGCCTATAATACAATCCCAACAAGGTGATCATTCCCTTCTTATTTCTCAGTTCCATGCAAATGATTTCGCTAGTTGTCTTTCTGAGAACATCCCCCCTACGTACAGCTACAATGCAATCCATTATGAAAAACGCCACTCCCCCTCTTCTCTTGCCTCCCTTTCTATCCTACTATAGCATTTGTATCCAACAACATTAAGCTGCCATTCATGTACATCCCTGAACCATGTTTTTGTAATTGCTGTGATATCGCAGTCCATGTTCGAAGCCATGCCCGGAGTTCAATTGACTTCCCTGTTAGGCCTCTTGCATTGAAATAAATGCTGTTTACTTGATCAGTACTACCTTGGTCTCTGCTTTGTTCATGTCTGCCTTCGCTGATTGACTTGCTGTTTTTCTCCACTGTACCAGTCTCAGATTGTTATCATTCCTCAATCTCTCCCTGGTTTCCACCCCACCCCTTACTAGCATGAATTCTCCCGAGCCATTTTAGGAAATCTCCCTGCCAGTATATTAGATCCCTTCCAATTTAGATGCAATCCATCCTTCTTGTACAGATCCCAATGGTCCAAAAATATGAACCCTTCTTCCATAAACCAACTTCTTAGGCACGCTTCATCTGCTCTATCCTACTATTCCGACCCCCACTAGCTCATCCCACCAGGAGGAATCCAGAGATTACTCTCCTCGAGGACCTCATTTTGAAATTCCTGCCTAACTCTCTAAATTCTACCTTCAGAATGTCATTCTTTTCCCTTCCTAAGTCGTTCTAACCAATGTGTGCAATGACCTTCTGCTGGTCCCTCTCCTCTTTGAGAGCATTTTGCACCCTGTCTGTCACATCCTTGATCCTGACAGCAGGGAGGCAACACACTATTCTGATTTTTCGCAGTTGGACGCAGATATGTCTGTCTGTCCTTCTGACTAGAGTGTCCCCTAAAACGATCAATCAGTTGGAACCTGATGTAGCCCTCATTACATTATCGCCTGCCTTGATACCAGAAACGTGTGTTTTCGTGCTAACTTCTCCTGAAAGTCCATCACCCCCTATATTTTCCCATACTTGTTTGAAATTGGATTAGCCACAGAAGACTACCTGCCTATCCCTCCTCCTTTACTTGGAGTGAACTCATCTAAGGCTTTTCTCCCTTCTTATAACTGCCATCCATCACACCTCAAACTCTTGTAAATTCCTCATTGCCTGTAACTGTCGCTCCAAGCAATCCATTCTGTCTGACAGGATTCGCATTAATTGATATTTATTGCAGCTATAATCCTCAGTAAACCGTAAACTCTTCCGAAACTCCCACATCTGACAAGAACAGGATATCACCCGACTAAAGGCCATTTTGCTACTTCCAATCGATGCACACATCATAGCACCATCTTATTGTCTCGCACTAGGTCAACTTAATACTTTTGTCTTATATTTTTCAAATGTAATCAACAGACATATCCAATAAAAGCATATAATCAAGAAAAACCCAGTCTACTCAATATTATATATTTACAGTAAGGTTATACTTGAAATAATAGACTTATCTATTTCTATGCTGTCACCTTTCCCAAACAAGGTGCTCCAAGATCAGTTGCCAATTTCGCTGTTTGTTAAGTTTTCCTCGACACACTCCAATACATGAATTCAGACAGCGAAGGCAGTAACTGCGTAGATTCACTGTTATGTCAGTCAGCAATGTCGGTTTCTTTCGTCTCTCCTTACACACCACGTGTTCGCTGCCTTTGTCTGTCTTTCCCCCTTTTCCAAGTGCCGTTGTTTGACTTTGTTTTTCTCCAAAGTTCCCAAACAATTGCAACAGCATATAAAACAGTACTTGCTGCTCATGGAATTCAAGAAAATCACCTCCAGCACCGAAAATACATCAAAATAGGAGCAGCTGTTACAGTTAATTTTTCCCGTCCTCCATCTTGGATAACTCAGAATCCTCACAAGCTGTAAATAGAATTTAAAATAAAGTTCCTTCTTTCGATTAATCTTATTGTTACCACTCTAAGTACTTTCTATTTCTAATTACCTTTTCTTAATAAATAAAACATCTATTCGTATTTCACTGAAAGAGTGAAATTCACGCACTTTACAACTTTACCAAACTATTAAAAGAAGCTTATTTAGATTTCACCAACAACGACATGTCGTTCTCGACTTTCTAATTTCTCTTTGTCATGTTCCCTTAATTCTTTGGATGTAAGAATTTGTTCGAAATATCTTCATCTGATTTTAAATTTCAATTGTCAATGTTTCCCCAATCGTGGCTTCTTCTGTTCCCTTCCTGCGCCAATGTTCTTTATTTTTTTGGAGAATTTGTATTTGGACCATTCATTATTAACTTGCCTAATGTTTCCTTCTGCGTATAATCTTTGCTGTCTGAATTCATGTATTGGAGTGTGTCGAGGAAAACTTAATATAATCAGTATATCCAGCTGAAGACAACAAGTTTAACTGTGACCGTCTGCTGTACGTAACTGTCAGACCATTTCAGCCATGAGCGTAAGCTGAAAAGCCCAAGCGGCCATCTTGTCCAGTTTAGCCCTGGTTCACCGCAACAGCTCCCATACACAGCCCCATTGCACAATTGGTGGTGTGGAGAATATTCTGGCAGAAGGGTGCTACTATTTATTGAAAAGAAGCTTTTGCACACCAATTACATGAGAAAGGGGTAGATACAAATGAACGATAATAATGGGAAGTTATCTTTAAAGTAACGCACTTTTCTGATGTGAAAGCCAATAGCCACTCTCTGACGATCACTGAATGTAATTTCTGGAATAGGTCTGCTAACAGGGTCACGGCTGTTCCATCATAAGTGGGGACCTATTTTCAAGGAGTTTCAATTTCACATTTTCAAAGACAGTGAGTTTCTCACTGTGTCCAAACGTGTAAGTGATTGACAACAAATCGACAACGATCCACTCCCTCCTCTGCAAATGTTGAGTAGCAACAGCGTGTACCATCGACCAAGAATGTGAGATCTTAGACGGAAGGAAATATAGGAGAAATTGAATTATCCTCGGAAAAGAGATGAGGTGAATTATTCAGTTGTTCGAAATTATGAACAACTTTGACAAGGTAAAGTAGAATACTTTGTTTCCACTTTTTGGTCGGTCAGTTAGTGGAATTATAATTGCAACGTTATCAGCTGGACATCGAGAAATGGAATGAGGAGAAAGCTGTTTAGTCAGAGAGATGTTGGTGCTTCTAAACAAATGATTCAACTGTACCTATCCACCTTCCGAAAATATGGATAGAGATCCCCAGGTCCCACTGCTACTGTTATTCCCTCATTTTGTACTAATGAAAGGGATTACTCAGATGTTGTAATGTTGTGGTGATCCATCTTTGTGAACCTTTGCAATCCATTGTTGGGTGATTGGATCAATCACTATGGATTTCGCGTCAGACGTCCATTGACAGTGAGTGAGCTACTTGTTCATGTTCAAGGACAACTCATCTCTTACATATTTACTCAGGAATGTCACACAGGATGGTGACTTGAGACAAATATTCGAGGGAAATACTGATTAATCCATATATGGTTAAAATTAGAAACATTAAACGTCCTGTAACGGAGAGTGACAAACGGCACAGAAAGAGAGAGAGAGAAAGAAAGAGAGAAAGTTCGAATGAGGGAAAGCTGGAGATAGATGAAATTACGAAGGCGAGCATAAGCTGGAGATAGATGAAATTACGAAGGCGAGCATAATAATGAAATCGAGAAACTGAGAGTGAAATAGAGAAAGTGAAAATAATTAGGGAACATAACGGAAGGAGACAATTATCCATCTGTTTATCACCAGTAGTGGCTGTATCCTGCCCAATGGGAGTTTCGACACACCAGAAGTGGCAGAACACTTTGACACAGCCGGGAAAGTGTTGGAACTGGGAGTTTTCAATGTTGAAGACATTGTGATGGCTCATTAAATGAGGAATGATACACGAAAGAGTTCTCCCACTGAGTCTCCCACAGCACCCCTCCTATCTGACGAATCGGTCCTCTCTCCAAGTTAAACAGCATTCGGAGGACCGTCTCAGGAGACCAAATGACACGGAATAGAATATTGTCTGTCGACTTAGTCGGGCAAAATGGAGAGTGTCTACGGCAGAGACTGAAAGCATCACTACTGAGCTCGTTCATCATGTGTAATGAGATTACGTCTCAGGTGGTGCAAATGCCGAGATGGAAACATTCCCGTGGCCATCTCCTGTTGGGAGTTTTCTACAGGTCTCTGCAAAGTCACAGAAATATAGAGGAAAGGATTATAAAGGTGATTCTTGGTTGGAACTACAGGGTAGTTATGATGGAGAACTTTAATGTCTGAATATTGACTATAAACTCTCCTGTAGGAGTGCATTAGAAGGTCCGTTTTTGTCCATTGTGAAGTGGACGGTTTCCAGGCACAAGAGGTACATAGGCTAACAGGAGGTGACGCCACATTGGATGTAGTACTGGAAATTAACCATAACAGGTAGTGGATTTGGAAGTCGGTGAGCAATTTTCTGACAGGGACAATAATTTGTGCCTACATTCCAAATGATAAGGGATAAGTACATACCCCAGGGCAAGAGTTA
>NW_025201772.1:0-7329 GCF_004010195.1 Chiloscyllium plagiosum
ATTATTCCTCTACTCTCTGACCTGTACTGATCAGTTCAACAATCAGACCTGTACTCCAGAACTGCACTGAACTATTCACTGATTACTCTGGACGCATGGAGATATGTGGTCTCGTTGCTTAATCACCCCTGTAATCATTGAACTACATGGTGCCCTGCACCTATTAAATTTGTACTCATTGACCCGCACTGTCTCGTTCATCTATCGTCCTCTGTACTCACTGATAATCACTGTCCCGTGCACACATCACTTCTGTGTTCAGTGAACTACATTGTCGCTTTCTGCAATCATGTTGACTCACTGATCCACAACATGCTGTTCACCCGTCATCACTGTACTCACTGTTCTCTACTGTCTCGTTCACAAATCATCACGATACTCACTGACCTAGACAGCAGCGTTCACTCCTCACCCGTTTGCACACTGATCCACACTTTATCGTTCTGCCACCAGCACTTTACTCACTGACCTGCAATGTCCCATTCACCCAACAAACCTACAGGTGCTGACCTACGCAGTCCTGTTCATTGATCACTCCTGTAATCAGAGTCTGACGCTAAGGTTTATTCAATTTCTAGTATTGTTGTTTGGGTCATTATACGTCATTTGTGTTCGACTGTCAGATAGCCCTGCTACTGCACTATTCCATACTGTACAAGTAATCACTCAGTTGAAGAAGTTTCTCTCTTAAATACTATGTTGCAGATTTCCTCCATGGGATATTCAGCATGGAGACAGGTCATCTTTTCGCTCGGTGAATGCTGCTGTTAATGTTCCACAAGATCTTTCGCTCTCACACATCGCCTGAAACTATCAACATTTCCAATTCGCTCATCGTTCAGGCACTTACTAAGTTTCCACATCCAATATAAAGAATTTCTTACAGAATAGAAGAATGCTATTCTGCCCAGTGTCCATAATCATTTCCGAGCCCTGATCCCCCTTAAGCTACTTCTCTGTGATACCCGGAATATTGTCTCCATTAAATTCAATCGAACGACAAGCTGATTTACATTGTTTCGTGTACTTTGTGAATTTCACTGCAACAGCCTCAGTGTTGCATTAACTATCCCCTTTCTCATACTTTTCGGTCCTTGATCGGAAATCTTTTCAGCTGAAGCCTATCCGAGCGGATCGGTTCATTCGTTTCCCAGAACAGTTACCTGTGCCTCATGAAATAGAGTGCACTTTCTTGCACCACTCCTTTAGTGACACATTTACTTCTCAAACCGTCTTTTATCCATGCTAATTTACCCATGGTTTGGGTAATACTTCAGTGACTGTACCACCTGAGCTCATATTGTTTAATTATTTTCGTTAATCCTGCTATCCTCGACACACGACCACACATTCTGGCTTTATTTTAACGAGGCAAGGAATGGATGCTGTCTTTGGTTAAAGAAAATAAAGTGATTCAAATGAAAATAACGGAATCTATTAATGGCAAGTGAATCTTTATTCCCATAAAATGAGCATGTACTTTTGATAGCTAAGTGTAAAACACTCTTAAAATAAATGGGATGGAATGTACTGTTTGTAGAATCTGTCATCGTGTACATGAGTCCCAGTCATCAGCTTGATGAAAGCGGCTGTCAGCAGTGATGGCGTGTCGCCTACTCAGTGACAGGCACCAACTGATTGAATGACGGAAGGTCCCTGTTAGAAGCAGATCAGGATAGCATCAGATCAGTCACGAATTCATTGATAGATGAAGCAGTTTTGAATGATTGAATGCCTCATTCTCTAGAGTTGTCTGTCCCTGTGCTTTTCAAAAGTAAAACTAATCTGCCCACCACTTGTGCCATATATTTCCTTTTCCTGATCCTGGTAAGATTATACGGAACATTCTTCAAATAACATTATTTCTTCACGGCTGGGACGTCAGTTAATTGAGCAAAACATAAGATCCCAAGGGAAGCGACCCCGTTGCAGTAAGAATGAGATTTGTTTCGAAATCCCGTCAGACAATGAAAGGGATGAATATGGTTTTCCTTCGTTTAAATTTCATCATGACCAGTTTATTCTGGAAGACAAAAATTTCCAATCTCTGCTTGTCTTCAAAGAACCAACAGAGATTCCTTCCCGGACGGCAATGTTTTCACGCACTGAATTCAGAACTGTAAAGATGTGAGCAGTGACGTCCCTCGAGTCATAGAGTGCGTGGGAAGGATCCAGAAAGTATGGGATTTTGTGCAGAGTCGTCTATGTGGTTCAGGAGAAAGAATTTCTTGTGTTTTACGACAAATTTGTGTAAGTAATTCAGATCTAGCCATTTGTTATTTCAGCTCCAATTATTCAAATACGCTCGGTACACATTAACTCAGTTGAAAATGTCACTTGGTATTAAATCAAACTGTAACTTTGTCTCCAGAGTGATGCATAGTTTCTTTGTTTACCTCCCTCACAGTTAACGTAGTGACCATCTACGTCCTGCTTTATAAAGATTGTGGATTGTCTCCATGTGTTAGTCGTTACCTCATGGCCATGGCAATGGCGGATGTACTGGTCATTATCCTCGATCTGATATTGAGACACATTCCCATTTGTTATCGGGAACAGTTTTATTTCCTGAAGTCCATCCCCGTGTGTAATATACACGCCGTCCTGCTTTTTGCAGCGACTGATTGTTCTGTCTGGTTGACCGTCAGTTTCACCTTCGATCGACTTGTGGCCATTTGTTGTAGGAAATTGAAAAGTCAATATTGCACTGAGGAAACGGCAGCTGTGGTTCTCGGAACAGTGACTGTGCTGAGCTGTTTAAAAATATTTTCTGTTTTTTTATGTTCACAACTCAGTATCGTCTGATGAATGACCCCTGGTTTTGTGAGGTGACAGACGAGGTTAAATACTCTCCGGCGTGGGTCACAGTTGAGTTCCTCCATTTCATTCTGAATCCGGCTCTCCCATTTCTCATGATATTGATGCTCAATGTTTTCACAGTCAGACATATTTTAGTGATCAGTAGAGTCCGCAGGAGAGTACGGGCTCACACCCATGGGGATGCTCAGTGTGATACAGAAATGCAAAATCGAAAAAAGACCATCATTTTACTGTTCCTGATCTCAGCCAATTTCATCCTATTGTGGTCACTGTTGATGATATTTTCTATATGGATCCGGATGGATAATATTGGATATCGGACTGTCTATCTAGATTGGTTTGTGCAGGAATTGGGCTTCATGCTGCAACTCCTCAGTTGCTGCACAAACTCTGTGATATATGTCGTGACGCAGACTATGTTCAGAATGGAGCTGAAAAAAGTGCTGAAATATCCATTTATCAAAATTTATCAAGCAGTCAAATTGAATATTTAAGCAATCCATCCATCCAGGATTTCCTCGTTTTAATCCCAATGTTACGGCAGTGAAGCAGTCTGTCACTATGGTAACAGAATGAGTGTACTGATGTTGTGTTCAAACTTACCCCACAGGGTGTTGCAGGGACATATTTCAATGTTTCTATTAACTCAGCGTCCAGTGAAAGAAGACAACATTCAGCTGACTGTATCTACAACTTAAGTCTGCAAATAATATTCCATTTTCATTAAAAAAAAATTAAAACAGCAGAATGAAATATATTGTTGCTTGTCTTCGTGTTGAATAAGCTAAACTGGAGAGATGGTTTGCAGATGCCCGTGTTGGATTGGGGTCTTCAAAATTAAAAATCACACAAAACCAGATTATAGTCCAACAGGCTTAATTGGAAGCACTGGTTTTTGGAATGAGCTCCTTCATCAGATGGTTGTCCTTCATCAGGTTGGCAACGACCTGATGAAGGAGCGGCACTCTGAAAGCTATTGCTTCCAATTAAACCTGTTGGACCATAACCTGGTGTTGCGTGATTTTTCTTTTACCTAGAGAGAGACTGACTCGACTCCAGGTCCTGTTCCTCAGGGAAGGGAAGGGAACGTGACTGAGCTCAGGCGCTGGGTTTAGGTCACTCGCTTCTTGCTTTTATGCCTGGGTCACCAACTGCGACTTGGGTTCGGCCGAAGGTATTTTTGTCTCGGGTTTCCTCTCCATCTATATCTCCTTCCCACTCTCACAATATAACCGACTCGATCTTCTACCCATTTCTCATTGTATTTCACTGTTCCTCTCTCACCCATTCTCATTGTCTCTTTCTCTCGATCTCTCTCTCTCTTGCATTCTGTACCAAAGTCCCAGTCTCCCCTTCTCCAGGATTCATATTGCCCTCCATATCGCTGTTTCTCAGATCCTTTCTCGTCTTGCAGGAAGAACAAATTGAGTATGGGACAAATGGCGTTCGATTAGTCATCAAACGTGGTGTGTCTCACTGTTCATTATAAAAGGAATAGAATGGTGTTGAGTCTCCAGACGATTGCTGGGTTAAAATTTTGGAGGTAGGTCCACACGCTTGGGGATCAGAGTGGGTGTTTGACTCCAGGCCGTTTTTCAGGGAACAGGGTGTTTTGGATTGCAGGCTGTTCATATGGAACAGATTGAATTTTGGGTTGAAGTTTTTTTTGTTATTGCAACAGAGTATTGGGCTTCAACCCGCAGATGGGGAACAGATTAAGTTTTGGGCTGTAGGTTGTTGTTTATCGGAACTGAGTGGGTACTGGTCTTCAGCCAACAGTTAGTTTAACAGAGTTAGTTTTGGGCTGCAGACTGTTGCTAGGACAACATAGTGGTTCGTAAGCTTAGCTTTTAAGCGTTTCTAGGTGAATACAGTGTCGGTGGGATCACGGTCTGCTGCTAGGAAATATGTGAGGCAGGTGGGTTCACGGGTGTTGCTCTGCAATAATTTCGAAGTGCGGGCATAGACCGTTACTATGCGATTAGAGTGGGCAACTGGTGTTGCTGCGGAGCAGTGTGCCAAGTAGTTTCAGAAGCATTTTGGGGGACCAGTGCAATGGTGGGGCCACAGACCATTATTGGAGAACACAGTGTTTGCGGGTTCAAAGTCTATTGTGAAAGGAGCAGACTACGAGTGGTGCAGCAAACCATTGATTGGGAAAAAAAAAAACAAATGGAGTGGACCAGACACTGCTTTACGGCAAGCAGAATGGGGACGGGTCTGCTTGGCAAACTGAGAAGTTTTTGACCACTGACCATCACAAAGCTAAAAGCGAGAGTATTGAAGCACATGGCGTTGGTACAGAATAAAGTGATTTGGTGCACAGGCCATTGTGCAGGAACAAATCGGGTGTGAGACCACCGGTTGTTGCGACCGGGACAGAGGGGAAATGTCACAGACCTTTTCTATGGAAGCACTTCGTTTTTGGGAAAACTGTTTGCAATGGGGGAAGTGACTATAAAAGCATCCACAGCCCGTTGCAAGCGAACAGATGACGTTGAGTCCGTTGTGTGTTGCTAGAGCAAGAAAATGTGGTGGGTCCACAGCCTGTAGCCGAAGGAGCATAGGGTGTGGGGACTCCAGTGGTTGCTAGGGGAAGACAGGGCGTTTTGGGTGAAGTACTTCCACAGAGAACACAACTCACAGAATGTTCGACAAACATAGCTGATGAAGTAATGTTCTCGAGGACGGGTTTTGCTGTTCTCAGTCAATAACCTCATATGTACAGAAATGTGAGGCTTTGTTCCTTCATTGTAATCTTGAACGCGTTTCTGAGAACTGTTTGATTTTCTTTTTTAAGCAGTTAAGCTTTGTTCTAGATCCAGAAACAGCAATATGTCATTCCATCGACCTATCACAGCAATTCCCATTTTTGTCTCAAAAACGTCCAATACCACCGACCATTCAGGGATTACAACACTGCGTTTGTATCATTTCACTTCCTGGTTTGACATCAAAAATTAAACTGCAAGTTATTTTCTGAATGAGTCGACACACCTTGTTTTGTGTCGCCATAATTCTACTGAATGCACGCTGTACTCAAATGAACATGGAATCCCAACTCCCCTTCTTGCTTATAGGTACAATGAAAGTGCTCAGTTGGCGTGAAAGAGCTGCCATTAACTATCCTAATGTTGCTGACTGACTGACAGCTTCAGAATCATTTCTCCTGCATTCAATAGTAAAACACACCTCAGAGGTCGTACCTCAGACTACCGCAGAGAAAAACACAACGAGATGTGAATCAATTCTGTTGGAATATTAGATTGAGGAGTGGCAATACCAACGAAATGTGAAAGTATTAAACTGGGCTCAGGAACAGCGAAGGTTCCAGTTTGCCTTTGGAATTCTGTCATCACGGTAGGTGTGGAAATTTGTTGGTGCAAATGTGAGAAACTACTTTCATTCATACATACCTGCACCATAAGAAATTTTACTTGGATGTCAAATGCAGGATATGGCTGTCCGTGCAAACATGATTTGTAAACTTCGATTGATTCAGTTATAATTTCGGGAATCTGTCTAAATCTACTGACCGTATAGAATTCAATGTTTCAGCAGTGGCTTCCTCAGTTTTTTAACTTGAAACAGGCAGAGGGATAAGACAAACCAAAAGGTAACATGTCAATTCAAACGCAGAATTGCACGTATGACGACTCATTCAGAAAATAACTTGCAGTTTAATTTTTGAAGTCAAACTTGTTTTAAATCTAAAATAGTAATTTAATACAGAAAACGCTGACGCATTGCAAAGTGCCTGGATTTTAACAATTAGATCAAACGGATTTGTACTTAAAGAAAGCTTCTTGAAAAATAGACCAATGTGAAGGGTCGTGGGTGACTGTGAGGGTTTGAGAACAACTGTGAAAAAGTGAGACCGCGGATTTGAGGGTGAGGTTGACCAATCCAGTTAATTGTAAGTGAGTGACTGTGCTTGTGAGGGAGAGAGTGTGACATTGAGGGGGTCAGTGTGATGATGTGAGAGTGAGTGTGACGGTGAGGGAGTCATTGGTGTAAGGGAGCGCTTGTGATGGAGAGTGAGTTGCTGTGACGGTGAGCAGGTCCTTGTGATGGTGAGTGATTGAGTGTGACTGTGAGAGAGTCAGTGTGACAGTGAGAGAGACTCTAAAATAGTGAACCAGTGAATATGGACATTTGCGAGTCAGTTTGACAGTGAGAGAATGTGTGAGAGAGTGAGGGATTCTGGGTGACTGTGGTGAATACATTGTGATGGTGAGGGAGTGAGTGCGAATCTGAACGATTCAGGGAAACGTTGTGAGTGTTTCAGTAGGATGGTGTGATGCTGAGGGAGTGAGCGGTATGGTGGGGGAGAGAGAGTGATGATAGGGCGTAAGTGTGACAACAAAGAATTCAGTTTAATGGCGAAGGAGTCAGTGCGATTGGATAGAAATGAGTGTGATGGTGATGGAGCGAGAATATTGGAGAGGGAGTCTGGTTGACGTTAAGGGAATGAGTGTGAAAGGGTGTGAGTCAGTGTGACGGGGCAAG
>NW_025201773.1:0-2772 GCF_004010195.1 Chiloscyllium plagiosum
CAACATAATTGACATAACCTCTGCAGGCCGAGGCTTATTTTAGGGTCCTGTGTTGGAATGCTGCCATGTTTGTTGTTGCAAAGTGAGTTCAGTTAAAAGAAATGTTCGATATGGAGTGCAGCAATGATCATTATAATATTTCTAATTATTGGGCAACATCACCTGGGTTGCTAATGATCCTTTTGGAAAGACATTTGCTGTATTTACTAGACTGGTCAATCTGAGAGTCCAGACATGAGGTAATGTAACTGACTCTTAAGTACACTATCGGCAATTAAGGATTGGCAACCCACACTAGACTAGCCAGCGATGCCCATTTTCACAAAATGAAATAAAATAGAAACATTCGATATTTCCTATGCATCAAATCTCAATAGGAGCGAGAAAAATATAGGCTTACTGGAACTCAATGCATGCAATGCAGTACTGACTGCAACATTGGCATAATATCCAACCTAATCATTTAAATGAGGAGATCAGATTGTAAAATAACAAATGACTTCATAAGCAGCATTGGTGTAGTACGTCACTTTATCAGCAAAGTTTGCTTAGGAATACAAAGTACTGTAATTGTCCGACTTTTCAAAAAAAAATAATTTTATAAATTTAACAAGTACACTAAATGGATATGTCACCAAATTATTGACCTCGCCTGAGAATTTAATTTGGGTACCTGCATAAATGAAAGGGTTGACACAGGAGCTAAGAAGTTGAAACACAGATCTGCTTTCCTCCAGAATAGAATTTGGTACATCGTAATTTGTACCCAAGAAACAAGAAGCAGTTGCAATTCGAAAGTAAATAAATGTTCCAAAAATTCATGCGTATTAAAGGGTGAAGCTGTCTGAATTGGAGAAAAGTAACATTATAGAATTCCCTCTGATCTTCATCTTTTCGTCATTCTAATTCACTCCATTGTTTTGAGCCATGAGGCTCCTGCATGCTCTGTTGGAGGCTAGAATATGTCTGATGCTCAGAACAATGAGCGATAGAATGAAAACGAATGGAATAGAAGGAGCTTACATGCGACAAATCCAGTCAAATGTGGCCCACATAATCGACATAGAAAATATTACTTTTCGGCGACAGAGACAGGGTGTGTTGTTTGTTATGGACAAAAGTTCATATATGTTTAAATAGCTCATATACAAACAGATTCAGTAACCCGTGTTGTTATCTTTTCGATGCAGTTTTTTTTATTTTTAACTTCTGAAAACATACGGCCAAAGATTGGTCAAGGGACAAAACAATGGTTTACCAGATGGAAATGTCTGTTGAAGCACATATCAACACAGATGGATGAGTGCATATTGTAGTTACAGACAGGAAACGGATTGGAAAATAAATCCCAGTGATCCAATTTAATACTGCCCCAGTAAGCTTTACCTGGATGTCTGTCATCGCCATGGACACCAGGTAAGAGATCATACATCTGGAGAGACGGCAACTTCTTTGAGACTGGATTATAATCACTGTAAGGTTAGCTGTGGTAAAACAAAATGGGACAGAAAAACCAAAGGTTGAAGATGTTAACGTTTTTTGAAATGCCATCTGATTAGGTGGTTTCTTTATTTATTCATGAGGGACAGGTTGCGCTGGCTGGACCAGCATGCATTACCGATCCCTAATTGCCCAGAAGGTAATTAAGAGTCAACAACATTGCTGTGGGAATGAAGTCACGTGCATCCCAAACTAAATGAGGATGGCAGTTTCTTTTTCTTAAAGGCATCAGTGAACCAAAATGTTTTTTTTTTCCGGAATCAACTCACGGTAATCATTTGACACTTAATTTTAGATATTCCTGAATTCTAATTATACTATCTAACGTGATGGGAGACTAACCTTGGTCCCTCTAACATTATTTGCCTCTTTAAATTAGTAGTTGAACAATAATACCACTTGGCCATTGCCTGAAACTTTCTTTTTATCGTGTTCTCTTTAATTAAAAAAAAGTATTGCAACATATTCGCAAAAGTGACAGTAACTTCATTATGGCACATTCCTGCATTGAGCACTGGGTAACGAAAGCAAACATTTTCGTAAAAGTGTGCATAATTGCGGCTATCATTGTTGTCCCTTTCATTCATGAAATATACACTTTACTGGCTGGCCATTCATTCACTTCTGCAGCAAATTATGCAGATACTTGAATCTGCATTGAAAGCAACAAATGCAGGCTATCACAGCACATCAGGCAGCATGCATGGGGAGAGAGCTAGCCAAGGTTTCGAGTCTAGAGTACTATAAATCAGAGTTGCATCATTCATTCCTCTTTCTGAAGCGTGCATATATGATGGTGTTGAGCTGTGTTTTTGAACAACTGAGGCAGTTTCATGTGTGTTAAATCATAATGTCGTCAGGAAACACGTTAGGCATTTTTCACTTCATGACATTGAACGAAAATTGGCATTGCTCCATGGAAGCTTGGAGGGGCAAATATAACCTTGTCCTTGAAGATGGTCCTGTTTATTCTATGGAAGATGACGTTGAAAGAACATTCGTAACATTCGGTATTGCATATGGAGATGCTGCACACTGCTACTCCTGTGGAGAACCGAGTGGAAACATCCGCTAATGCGATGTATACGGAGGTTGGAAGGGTCGAAGGTGAGTATCAGGGCATACTGCACTTGCTGCGTTGGAAGGGTTGGATTTCAAGGGCGGATGTGCGGGAATTGGAGGCGATGAGCTGGAGGGCATCGCCGACCACGTGGGATGGGAAATTGCAGCATTTGAACAAGGATGCCAACTGGTATTTTCTGTGTTTGAATT
>NW_025201773.1:4343-7329 GCF_004010195.1 Chiloscyllium plagiosum
GACTCTCTTCCATTCTCTTAGCTTACCTCCCAATCGCATCTGCTCTAATGATGAGGCATATAGCGGGAGGTACCGGGGGAAAGGCGGTGCGTTATGCTCAGGAAAGTTTTGTTTTGGCAGTGAAGATTCCTGGCACCGTCAATGACAGGGCTCTCAGCAGGATGATAAGTTCACTGTTGTACTGAACTGAAAACCCAGTAGTCCTTGCACCTACAAGTTCGTAAGGCAGTATAATCATCAGCCACAGGGTGGAATATAGGAGGAAGGAAGTATTGTTGCAGACTCTAAAGAAAGATATGGTTAGTCCACAGTCTGCGCGGGTCCAATCGCTACAAAATCGGCAGGGAACAATTGCACTGCAGAGATTGCAGAGAGGTTTCACGGGATGTTCCCTGAAGTGAGAGGTCTCAGCAAAAAGTTAACTTTTGTTTGGGGTCTGTGGAGCAGAAGAGGCTAAATGGGCAATTGATGCAGACATAATGGTGAGTGATATAGACTGGGCCGATTGTGATAAACCCTTCCCCGATGTAGGCATGTCTTAGACCAATTGAATTAAGGTTAAAGTGAAAAATAAAGCATTTCGCGAGGATCTGATGGAAAATCAAATTACCCAGGGGATGGGTCAAATATGGAACATGTTGCCCGAGAGGGTGGTGGAAACGCGCAGAAGCGTCCACATGAATACTTAAAATGGCAGGGTATATTACGCAATTGACAAAGTGCAGTAAAGTGGAATAAATGTGATTTGATGTTTGTTGCCCGGCAGATATGTGATAGGCTAAAAGTTTTGTTTATATTCCATATGACTCTTTGGAGCTTTGCTATTGCTGAAAGCATCCAGCAGGATTCCAGCAACTAACGTATGTACTTCTCTCGTCCTTTGCCTGCATACCCCAAGAAACGTTCACACGGGAGCACGCGGTTCTCCTCTTCCTGTGCTCCACATTCACGCCACAAACATTTGCCATTTTCCTTGCAATCGCAGGAGGTGCAAAACTGCCAATTTAGCTACTGCATCTCTCTATTCAAGGTCCCATTCATACATTTCAATTGAAGCAGTACTCTGTCCCCACTTGATTTAATTTGTTGTACTATATTCGCTTTTCAGAATGTAGAATCACAGCATTGGAAAACTACAAGGGATGATGAACTGCTGCATTAATTCTGGAGAATGAAGCTAGTTAGGTTTCATGATGACATTGAAGTCTCAGGAAAAAGCTTAAAAGATGTAACTGGGACGGGAGGGTAGTAAAGAAGATATTTGAAGAGCAATAGGATAGGTTTCTGGGGATAATTCTGGAGTGAGAAATATTCATCCGAAGCAAGAAGGAAGCTACTAAAAAGATAACAAGACAACCATGGCTGAGAAAGGAAGACCGGGACAGCAGAAAAACAAAATGCAAACGTACAGCCTGACGAAGACGAGTGGGAAGCCAATAAATTTTTGAAGACAATGTAAAAAGTAACAGAGAACAATTCATTAAAGAAATAGGGAGGGGTGCACAGAGGAAAGTGCGCAATAAATTAGCCAGTAATATGAAGGAAGATTCGTACAATGTTTTTCACAATTTAGCTTGTTGAGCTAAAGGTAAGACGGAGGCAAGAGTGAGAATTGAACTCGTGGAAAATGAGGCTGCAAAAGTGGTAACGAGGAACAAGAAAATGACAGAGGAACTGATCAGGTACTTTGCAACAGTCATCATTGCAGAAAGCACCAGTAGAATATCTGAAGTCCATGGGAGTCAGGGGCAGAGGTGTGTGAAATGACCATCATTAACAAGAATGTCGTAGTTAAGCTGAAAGGTCCGGGAATCGATGAACTGGACACAAAGACTCTGAAAGACATAGATGGCTGTTTGGGTATACATTGCTGGCTATTTATCAGAAATTGCTGGAATAACAGCAAGATCCAGAGGATTCAAAATGAGTGGTGTAAGAGGGGAAGAAGGCTGCGGAAGAGTGAAAATTGCATTTCAGTGAGCCTTACCTTGGTCATTGGTAGATTTTAGAATCTATTGCTAAACGCGAGATTTAAGTGAACTGGGAAGTGCAAGATAAAACAAGGGTACGTGCACAAGGCTTTTCAAAGGGGAGTTCATGCCTGGAAAATGTGCCAGAATTCGTTGACGACTTAATAAGCAAATTAGACAAAGTAGAGTTACTGGCTGGTTTTATGGACCAGACCCGCTCAGTATATTTTGAGAAGGTATTTTCAATGCTAACCTTTTATTTTTCAGATGGATGTGGAATACTGCGTTCCAGGCGCAATCCAATCAGTACAACTACTCAACGTTAAACAAAATTCATTTAAACAGTAAAGTTAAAACACAAACAAAAGGAAGAGGAATTTAGAATAACTTAACTATTGAAGAACTTAATCGAATAATAGGTACAGTACCTGTAACTAATTTACTTTTCTCGGACAGTAATAACCCTTAAAAACACCCCGTTGCAGAATATCAAGTTCAGATAGCGATCTCCATAATGGAGTCGTACAATCCAAAAGGAAACCACATTCCGAAAGAACTCAGGGAATGTTCAGGGAATCAAGCTAACACACATTGAATTAGGATTAAATATAAACATAAGAATTATCAAAAGAAAATCTAGGAAGCCAGGTCGGTGAGAACTAGTCACACGCAGGGTGCTTCCATTTTTACAAATTTAAGGAACAGCACAAGGCTTCGCAAACTGTGCTGTCACCACTGTATTGCAACCTCTCTTCAGAAAAAAAACCCAAATGACCTCTTACCATGACTGCATCGTTATAATGTGATCAAGCTACATTTCCAGAAGGCCCTTGACTAATTGTTGTATGTCCGATTGCTAAATCAACTAAGACACAAGATCTAGGGACAGAGAACTTCCATAGAGAGAATAATAGCTTACTGGAAGAAGACAGAGCGTATGTCAGATTTTTCTTTTTTTCAACATAGTAGCCTGTGACTAGTGATGTTCCATAGGGGTGAGTGTTTGCACCACAAGA
>NW_025201774.1:0-3673 GCF_004010195.1 Chiloscyllium plagiosum
AGAGAAGGCTGTAGGTGCTGGAAGAGTTTACAAGAATAGGGAGGACTGAAGGAGCTTGAGGTGTTTATAGTGATAGGGAGGTACGTAATTCCGAGAGTGGGCTCCAATCATGTGGAGCGACGTGCGTGTTGGAGGAATCATCAGTGACAGGAAGAGGTGAAGATGCTGGAGATCAGTTGGGGTGGAGGGGTGGAAATATTACAGAGATAGGGAGGTGTGTAGTGACTGGACGAGATTTCAGAGATGTGGAGTGTTGTTGGGGCTGGACGAGATTCCAGAGATAGGGAGAGTTGTCGGGGGCTGGAGGATATTACAGAGATTGGGAAATGTGTAGGGTCTTGACTAGGATACAGAAATTGTGAGGTGCGTCGGGTCTGTAGCAGCGTACAGAGATAGCCAGGTTTGTTTTGGATGGAGTGACATTTTTGCCATCAGAGATATGGTTGAACGAGATCAGGACTGAAAACTTAATATTCTGTAGTACATGAACTATAGGGTGGACATGATTTGGTTTTATTAATTAAGGAGTTAATTACTGCAGTAAAGAGGGATGATGTTGTGGAACGGCCTTCAATTGAGGCTTCGTGGATAGAGACTGGAATACAAAGATGTCAGATACATTGCTAGGGTCATATTAAGACGCCCAGTTAGAAGAAAGTACAGGAGCTATTGTGTAACCAATTGCTGTCGTGCATAAAACAGCAAGAGGGTAATTCTATTTATGCTTTTCAATATCCAATATTTATTGGACAGTCATGTGCTTCTAAGCGGGGACAAATATGTTGAAATTTATTGCTGAGAGCTTCTCATATCAACATGTAGAAGATACAACAAGGGGTAGTGCATTACTGGGTCTTATTGAAGAGAATGAAGCCAGTCATATGTTCGAGGCAGGATTGGCAGAGAATTTTAGTACCAATGACCATAACATCATATATTTTAATTTCCTTAAGGAAAAGGCAAAATAAAAGTCTTCGAAATAGAAGGTTTTTGGATTGGGGAGACTGAGTTTATTAGAAAACAGAATTTGGCCAAAGTAGTCTGGGTACATTTACTTCTGGGTAAAGCTGTCGTCGAACAGCGTGGAGTGGACGGATGCATATGCTCAAAATGGATTTGGGAGAGTATGGGACCAATATGTTACAATCTAAAATCAAGGTTAGGAAAGCAATCTCAGAGACACGCAGATGTCTACAAATATTCAGAACTGAATAACAAAGTAAAGAGTAGCTTAAATCAGCTATAAAGTGAACAGATCAATGGAATCCCTTAAGAAGGTAGAAAGTGCAGCGCTGAAGTTAAGGAAATCAGTAGAAGAGAATAAAGGAGGTGTGATAAAACATTTGCAGGTAAGATTAGTAAGAAGCCCAAGATATTCTATCCACATATCGGGGGAACAGGATAACAAGGGAAAGAATGGGGAATAGGAGGGATCAAGGAGGCAGCCTGCGCATACAGCCAGAAAATACGTGAAACACGTCTTTCACATCCATCTTCACTTGGCGATGGAGTTCCTGGATTCAGGGAGAGTAACAGATTGATAGTGACGGGGAGGAAGAACTGGAAATTTTGGCAGAGCAAAGAGTGGACAAATCTCCAGATCTGTGAGCTGTATCTGAAACTGATATGAAAGAAGAGGGAGATAATAGCAGGCTCTGAGCTTTATTTATTTGTTTATTGTGCTTTTGAACAGAGTGGAGGTGCGATAGGAGAGGTCGGCATCTAATTTCGGTTCAACAAAGGGCACTAGAAATAAACAAGGGAAATAAAGACTACCAATTCTCATAACAGTGAGGGAAACAATTGCAGGAGACTTTGAAAATATCTTCAAGGCGGAGAGGCATATTTTTATTCAGTCAGTGTATCATAGGTGACGGGGAAAATGCAGGAAAGTGGAGTTGGGGATTATCAGAACAAACATCATTGAACTGAAAGGCAGAACATACTCGGTGAGCTGATGGGCATACTTTGTTCCTATGCCTTATGGTATCCAGTCTGCAACTGTTCCTGTGTTTGTGGGAACAACCTGTCTCCCATTGGAGTGAGACACAGTTCGGAATACAACTAGAAGCAGGAATCTAATCAGTGTTCTGTAACTTCCAATGAAAATAATTTCCATTCCTTGAAACAAAAGGGAACACAGGCCAAGTTTCTCATGGATCTCTTTGATAACATTGTCCTTGGTAGAAGCCTATTGAACCTTCCGTTTCCTCTCTCTATGGCAATAAAATATTTACTGAGAGAACGAACCAAAACTGCACAGAGTCCTCCAGGTGCAGACTGGCCAAGTTCCTCTCCAACTGAAGCAAGACATCTCTCCTCTTGTGCTTACATCCTCTGGCAATAAAAGTTCTCATTCCACTGTCTTTCCAAATAGCTTGCTGCGCCTGTAAGTTAGACGTCAGCAGCTTATAGACAAGGACACCTTGGGTATTATTTGCATCAGTACTTTTCAACGTTTCACAATTTATGAAATATCATGTCCACTAATTTCTCCAATAAAGTGGATAACTTCACGTTTCTGCATTATATGTCATTTGCAATGACCTTGCCCATGTGGAGGTCCATTCAATTTTCATAAATATTTACATCTTCCTCACAGCACACATTCCCACACAAGAATTAACTGTAAATTCTTCACTCTGTTTCCTGTCTTTTCATGAATAATTAATCCATACGAGTCCATTCATAATTATAGTATGGTTCGAGTGAAGAAGGCCCATAGTGATGTCACTGGCTCTTGAACTGAGCATTATTACCTCCACACAATTTCGCACTTTTCTTTCGCAACCTCCTTGACACATGCCAAACACAATCTACATCTTTTATTTCTTACTTTGAAAAGCTGCATAATTGTCTTTATTGAAGAAAATATTCTCTCAACAGAAGCAAAGGCAATGCGTGCAGGTCATTATCCCATCATTCAAATTGTCCCTCTACAGCCTTCTGAAATCATCACTGAGTTGACATGTTTCAGGTTATCCAATCAATATCCATCTTGTTGCCTAATTTGGTTGGTATTGTTTCGTTCTTTGTTTACATCTGAATACCTGAGGTAGGAACCCTTTTGCGAAGGAAAGACCGTGACAGATTTGGGCCAAAGGCAGGTAAAAGGAGTTATGTAACAAATCAGTTATAATCTCCTTCAATTGTGGATCAGGCGCAAGGTGTTCACCAACCTCATCCAGTGCAGAGTCTTGTGTTCCACGTGGCAATGGCACGACGACCATGCAGCCAATTTCAAACTTATTTCAGCAGATAATTATTCATTTAAATTACATGGAGTCACTGTCTGTAACAAATTGAAATCGTATTGCCAAAACGTAGCTAAGACCATATCTCGAACAGCCATGCTGCCCATGAATAAGAAAGGATACATGTGTAATCCAGCTTGATTGCCATGACATCCACAACATTCACTACTTCCACTATCAACTCTCAAAGGAAGCAGTGTGTTCGAGCTACAAGAAACATAGCAGACATTTACCGAAGTCCATTCGACAGCACCTTTCAAGCCTTGATCATCTGAAGTAGCAAGGGCAACATTAACCCTGCAAGTTACACAAAGTCAATGACCATCCTGACTGGGAAATATATCTCAGTCTCACGGGTGTCACTTGATGAATATCCTGCCTTTCATTCCCTAACATTATTGTGGGTGACCCTGCACCAA
>NW_025201774.1:4680-7330 GCF_004010195.1 Chiloscyllium plagiosum
GTTATGCAGATAAGAATAGGTTTAGGTGTTGGAGGATGTCACCGATATTGGGAGGTGTGGAGAGGCTGGAGGAGGTGACAGAGGTCAGGAAGACCGTCAATGATGGATGAAGTTCACAGAGGTAGGGATTGGTAGAGCGGCTGCAGGAGTTTACGTAGATAGAGGATGAAGTGGGTAGAGGAGGTTACAGAGTTGAAGACAGCTGTAATGTCTGGGTGTGGTTAAGGAAATGGGGAAAGATGTAAGTGTTTATAGAACATAGAACAATACATCGCAGAACAAGGAGTTTACGTAGATAGAGGATGAAGTGGGTAGAGGAGGTTACAGAGTTGAAGACAGCTGTAATGTCTGGGTGTGGTTAAGGAAATGGGGAAAGATGTAAGTGTTTATAGAACATAGAACAATACATCGCAGAACAGGCCCTTTGGTCCTCGATGTTGCACCGACCTGTGAACTAATCTAAGACAATCCCCCTCCACTGTCCCATCGTCATCCAAATGCTTATCCAAGGATTATATAATTCCCCCTAACGTGGCTGAGTTAAGTACATTGGCAGGCAAGGCATTACACGCTCTTACCACTTCCTGAGTAACGAACTTGCCTCTGACATCAGTCTTAAACCTATCACCCCTCAATTTTTAGCTATGCCCCCTCGTACAACCTGATGTCATCATCTGAGGAAAAAAGACTTTAACTGTCCTACCTGTCTAATCTTTTGATCATCTTGTATGTCTCTATTACATCACCTCTTAGCTTTCTTCTCTCCAATCGGAACAGACCCAAGTCCCTCAGCCTTTCCACATAAAACCTTCCCTCCAGACCAGGCAACATCATCGTAAATCTCCTCCGCACCTTTCCAATGCTTCCACATACTTCCTGTAATGGGGCGACCAGAACTGTACACAATAATCCAAGTGAAGCTGCACTAGCATTTTGTATATTTGCAGCATGACATTACGGCTCCAGAACTCAATACCTCTACCAATAAGACCTAACACATCGTATGCCTTCTTAACAGCACTATAACCTGGGTAGAAACTTCCAGGGAATTATGTACATGGACACCAAAATCCCTCTGCATCCACGCCATTATGAATCTTTCCATTGACCCAGTATTCTGCCTTCCAGGTATTCTTCCCAAAGTGAATCACCTCATATTTATCTGTATTGAACTCCATTTGCCATCTCTCTGCCCAATTCTGCAGTTTATCCAAGTCCCCCTGCAACCCGCAAAATATTTCCATACTGTTCACTACTCCTCCGACTTTAGTGTCATCTGCAGACTTTCTAACCCATCCACCTATGCCTGCATCTTAGTCATTTATAGAAATGACAAACAGCAGTGGTCCCAAACAGATCATTGTGGCACATCACTCGTAACCGGACTCTATGCTTGATATTTTCCATCAACCACCACGCGCTACCTTCTGTCGGAAAGTCAGTTTCTAATCCAAACTGCTAACTCACCCTCAATTCCATGCCTCTGCATTTTCTCCAGCATCCAACCATGTGGAAACTTATCAAGGACTTTACCAAAGTCCATGTACACCACGTCAACTGCCCTACTCTCAACTACATGCTTGGTCACCTTCTCAAGAATCTCAATGAGGTTTATGAGACACGACCTCCCATTGACGAAACCATGTTGACAATTTGCAGTCAAATTGTTGCCTGCTAGATGATTAGAAATCATCTCTCTTATAATCCTTTCCAAAACGTTTCCTACACAGACATAAGGCTCACTGGTCTATAATTGCCTGGGTCATCTGTTCTGCCCTTCTTGAACAAGGGCACAACATTTGCAATCTTTCAGTCCTCTGGTACTAAACCTGCAGAAAATGAAGACTCAAATATCAAATCCAAAAGCTCCACCAAATCCTCCCTAGCGCACCAGAGAATGCTCGAATAAATTCAATCCAGCTCATGAGACGTTTTCACTTTCACTCCTTCTCGAATTGATAACACCTCTTCCTTACTAACCACGATCCTTTCTAGTCAAATATCTCGTATCTCATTCATCTTCTCTATATTATTCGCCTTTTTCTGAGTGAAAACCAATAAGAAATGTTCGTTTAGCACCTCTCCGATCTCCACAGAATCCACACTCAACTTTCCACTTCTGTCTTTGACTGGCTCGATTCCCACCCTCGTCATCCTTTTATTCCTAACGTTCCTATATAAAGCTTTCGGATTCTCCTTTAATTGACCTGCTAAAGACTACTCATGTCCTCTCTTTGCTCTTCTTAACTCTATCTTTATATCCTTCATAGCTAATCTGAAACTCTCCATCGTCTCATCGTCACATAAGCCTCCTTCATCCGCTTAACAAGAAATGTGATTTCTGTATAGACTACGGTTCCCTTGCATTTACACTACCTCCCTGCCTGATAGGGCCATGGTATTCAAGGACTCGCAATATCTGTTCTCTAAACTAACTCCATGTTTCAATTATCCCCATCCCCTGCATTTTGCTACCCCATTCTATGCATCCTATATCCTGCCTAATCACATTAAAATAGCCCTTCCCCCAATCATAACTCTTGCCCTTTGGCATATACCTATCCCTTTCAGTCACTAAACTAAACGTGTTCATGGAGGTTATATACATAACAAAAGTTAGAGGTACTAGAGAATGTCAGAATTATGGGGC
>NW_025201775.1:0-3738 GCF_004010195.1 Chiloscyllium plagiosum
AGAATAACATGTGTGATCCGCAAATGTTACTGCCACTTCTGTGCCCAAGCCTGAATATTTCCCATGTCTTGCTGGATCTGAACATGAAATGCATCAACGGCAGAGGAGTCACAGGTGGTTCTGATGATTAGACGATTTCCGGTGACCCCCCCCCTCACTTCTGGTCTTATGATGGAGGCAACGCCATTGATGAAACAGCAGAAGATGGTTCGCACTAGGGCACTACACTGAGGAACTTCTATTACGATGAATGGCCTCCAACAACCACAACCATCTTCCCATGGGTCACGCATGAAACTAACATCTGCAGATATTGCCCCTTGATGCGCATGGTCACCAGTTTTGCCGGAGCTCCTGGATGCCACACAGGATTTAGTGGTGTCTTGATATCAAGGACTGTCACTCTCATCTCACTCTGTAATTCAGCTCTTTGGGCCAGGTTTGAAGCGAGGGAGCGATGCAGTCACCACTATCAGAAAGATGACTTCAGCAAGATACTCTCCATGGACAAACTGTCACCTGCGCTATCATCTTTGGCATAGTGTCAAGGAATATTTCTCTGTATAAGTTTCTGTCCTTCCCTCCTCCACCTCATGCCAAAAAAAAAACAAATTGGAGTACTGGAGAGAAGTGGTATTCCAATATTTGTTGGTAACAGATTAAGAAATTAGGCTATGTTCCGAGATTATTCGGAGAGCAGCGGCTCAGCAAGCAAAGGTAAGCTCAGATACATTCCTTTTAATGTCATCTAGAGTCTTAGAATAGTTAGGATAGCAGTCAGGGCTTTCATATGTTCCTCCTGTCAGATAGGGGAGCTCAGAAAGACTTGCATCGTCCTGATGACTCCAGTCGCGGGACGTGCAGCCAGCTGCAGCTCTTGGGATACCGTGTTAAAGAGCTTGAGCTGGATCTACTCAGGATCAACCGAGATACTCAGCATTTCAAAGACATGAGTTTTAGTGAGTGGTAACTGCTAAGGCAGAGAGTAGCTGGGGTACCACGAGGAAAGTCAAAGCGTGTAGGCAGCGAGTGAAGCAGTCGCCTGTGTCCATTCCACTCGAAGATAGTTGTAATATTTTGGGGGCAATGACGGTTTGGCAAAGCAGCTAGAGCCATTTCGATATCACTACGAGTATTCGAAGTCACAGTGGCAAAGGGTATAGTAAAGAGGATCTTAATGATTGGAGACTCGATAATTAGATGGCAGACAGAAGATTCCACTGCTGCAAAAGGGACTCCAGAGTGGTGTATTGCACACCGATTGCCAGGTCCAGAATGGCTCAGAATGACTGCAGTACGTTCTCAAGGTGGAAGGTGAGCAGCGAGAAAAGATTATGCATGGTGGAAAAAAATGACAGAGGTAAAAATAAAAGAAGAGGAAATGCAGAGTGTTTATCGAGGGCTTTGGAAAAAAATGTTAAAAACCAGAACTTCGTCGGTGGTACTCTCCAGAATTCGTGCATTGTCAAGTGTAGTTATGGTAAGACCAGACTTATATCACAAGTGAATGCTTGTCTCTTGATTTGGCGCAGGAGTTAGGCGTTCAGATTTTTAAATCATTGGAATCTTTTCTGGGGCAGAGTTAACCCGATCAAGAGGAACGAGTTGCAGCTGAATTGGAGTGGGACCAATATCTTGGTGGCTAGGATTAGTGGTGCTGCAAAATCGGTATAATCCAGATTCGCATTGGAATGGAATCCTTCTCAGCAGGTAGGGAATTGCGAGGCTGTAAGGAGATACAGTAATTAGACATAGTAAGTTGAAGAGATGGGTTAGGATAGAACAAGACATGGAGTAAAGAATGCCTGTTCTTTAATTTATTTTTCTTTACTGAAAGAGTGCTGACAGATAAGGCTGAGGGACTCAGGTCGTGGACAGATACGTGGGACGGAGATATCATAGCCAAAACAGAAACATGGTTCTGGGAGGGATAGTACTGCAAGCTGCATGTGCCAAGTCATAGCTGTTTGAGGCGAACAGAGGTGTTTATAGAGGGGATTGGTAGTAGCATTGTTTGAGTAAGGTGAAGATCACAGCAGTAATCAGAAAAGAATTTAAAAAATGCATCATCGAGTTAGACTTTGTGTTTGAAAAAAAGAAATAAGAAAGGTATGGTGATGTTATTGATGTTGTATTGTAGCCCCCCTAATAGCCAATGGGAATTCGAGAAACAGACATGCAGGGAGGGTGAGCGATCATCAGAAGCACCCGTGTTGTCATAATGGGAGGTTTATTTTTCTTTCTAACATAGACTTGGATTGACAGATCGTTATGGGCTTATATGGGCTGGAATTTATAAGTGCATTGAGCAAAAGAGAAATCTTTAAGCATTATGTTAAGGGTACTATTTCGGAATAGCAAAATTCAACTATCTTTTAAGACAGGACCGGATAGCAGACGGCAGTGGCAATGGTGGAGCACACAACGGTACCAGCGACCATCGTTCTCCTAATTTTAAAGTAGTTTTTAAGAGGGACAAAACTGGTTGGGGGCAGTATCCCAGTTGAAGAAAGGACGTTTGAGTACTTGTCTACTGAAGTAGTGTGGGATGAGATAAGAAACAGGAACTTAAAGGTTAGCCTGACAGAATTTTCGATACAACACCAAATAATTCCAGAGACGTAGACGATAGGATAGCAAAGATGATCCTCGATAGGGACGAGTTAACAGGGTAGTTTTTAGGGGAGACGTTATGTTAACATATATTAACGGGGAATACTACAGTTCAAGTACTTGATCTGTCAGTGTCCAGTCTTGTGATGATCATAGAATAACATGTGTGATCCGCAAATGTTACTGCCACTTCTGTGCCCAAGCCTGAATATTGCCCATGTCTTGCTGGATCTGAACATGAAATGCATCAACGACAGAGGAGTCACTGATGGTTCTGATGATTAGACGTTTTCCGGTGACCCCCCTCACTTCTGGTCTTATGATGGAGGCAACGCCATTGATGAAATAGCAGAAGATGGTTCGCACTAGGGCACAACACTGAGGAACTTCTATTACGATGAATGGCCTCCAACAACCACGAGCATCTTCCCATGGGTCACGTATGAAACTAACCACTGCAGACATTGCCCCTTGATGCGCATGGTCACCAGTTTTGCAAGAGCTCCTGGATGCCTCACAGGATTTAGTGGTGTCTTCATATCAAGGACTGTCACTCTCATCTCACACTGGAATTCAGCTCTTTGGGCCAAGTTTGAAGCAAGGGAGCGATACAGTCACCACGATCAGAAAGATGACTTCAGCAAGATACTCTCCATGGACAAACTGTCACCTGCGCTATCATCTTTGGCATAGTGTCAAGGAATATTTCTCTGTATGCGTTTCTGTCCTTCCCTCCTCCGCCTCATGCCAAAAAAAAACAAATTGGAGTACTGGAGAGAAGTGGTATTCCAATATTTGTTGGTAACAGATGAAGAAATTAGGCTATGTTCCGAGATGATTCGGAGGCTGAGCAAGCAAAGGTAAGCTCAGATACATTCCTTTTAATTTCATCTAGAGTCTTAGAATAGTTAGGATAGCAGTCAGGGCTTTCATATGATCCTCCTGTCAGATAGGGGAGCTCAGAAATAATTGCATCATCCTGATGATAACAGTCGCGGGACATGCAGCCAGCTGCAGATCTTGGGATACCGTGTTAAAGAGCTTGAGCTGGATCTACTCAGGATCAACCGAGATACTCAGCATTTCAAAGACATGAGTTTTAGTGAGTGGTAACTGCTAAGGCAG
>NW_025201775.1:4679-7331 GCF_004010195.1 Chiloscyllium plagiosum
TACAGTTAGTAAGTTTGCAGATGACACCAAAACTGGAGGTGTAGTGGAAAACGAAGTGGGTTATCTCAGATTACAACAGGATCTGGACCAGATGGGCCAATGGGCTGAGAAGTGGCAGATGGAGTTTAATTCAGATAAATGCGAGGTGCTGCATTTTGGGAAAGCAAATCTTAGCAGGACTTCTACATTTAATGGTAAATTCCTAGGGTGTGTTGCTGAACAAAGAGACCTTGGAGTGCAGGTTCATTGCTCCTTGAAACTGGAGTCGCAGGTTGCTAGGATAGTGAAGAAGGCGTTTGGTGTGCATTCCTTTATAGGTCAGAGTATTGAGTACAGGAGGTGGGGGTCATGTTGCGGCTGTACAGGACATTGGTTAGGCCGCTGTTGGAATATTGCGTGAAATTCTGGACTCCTTCCTGTTGGAAAGATGTTGTGAAACTTGAAAGGGTTCAGAAAAGATTTACAAGGATGTTGCCAGGGTTGGAGGATCTGATCTACAGGGAGAGGCTGAACAGGCTGGGGCTGTTTTCCATGGAGCATCAGAGGCTGAGGGGTGACCTTACAGAGGTTTACAAAATTATGAGGGGCATGGATAGGATAAATAGGCAAAGTATTTTCCCTGGGGTCGGGGAGTCCAGAACTAGAGGTCATAGTTTTAAGGTGAGAGGGGAAAGATATAAAAGAGACCGAAGGGGCAACTTTTTCACGCAGAGGGTGGTACATGTATGGAATGAGCTTCCAGAGGATGTGATGGAGGCTGGTACAATTGCAACATTTAAGAGGCATCTGGATGGGTATATGAATAGGAAGTGTTTGGAGGGATATGGGCCGGGCGTTCGCAGGTGGAACTAGATTGGGTTGGGATAACTGGTCGGCATGGACGGGTTGGCCCGAAGGATCTGTTTCTATGCTGTACATCTCTATGAATCTATCACTCTATATACGACGTTCTCCAGAACATTCCATAACCGATACCCAATCGGATCATTCTCTAACTGTCTTTATTTGTGAACTGTTGGACGTTCACTGATTGCACAAAAGATAAGATGTGGAAGGCAGGTGTCTCCTTCCCGAGAGAAGAAGACACTACTCGAAGATCCATCAGACATTTAAGACAGTGAATACGTTTTTTTTGTTTACATTTCTTAATGGCCGAGGAACAAAGACCATTTGGACTAAAGTACAGAACTAAGAAACCTCGTGTTGTCTTTAAGGGAGTAACAGAATATTCTTCAGAATGGCAACATTTACCACATTTATATTCGGAACCTTAAAGAAGTACTCGAGACTGATTGAGTGTGTGGTAATGTTTTGGAAATCATCTGATCTCATGGAGGTGTGACTGTGTGTTTGCGGAATGAAGGTTTCTTGTGTTTTAAATCACATTTCTGTTTATCAGAGCTTCCCATTGTTGTTTTCGGTCCAGTTATTTCAATTAATCCCAGCATACAGTTTTACGTGCGAAAATTTCATTGGATCCTCAATCAACCTGGTAACGTTGCCTCCAGACCGAAGGTTAATTTGTTTGTTTTCTTTCCTCACAGTTAACATTCTGACGATTTATGTCCTGCTTCAGAAAGATTGTGGATTGTCTCCATGTGTCAGACGTTACCTGGGGGCCATGGCAGTGGCGGATCTACTGTGCATTATCATCGATTTGATGTTGAGACACATTCCCATAGTTTATAAAGAAGATTTTTATTTCTTGAGGTCCATGCCTGTATGCAATATCCATGCCGTCCTGCTTTATGCAGCCACCGACTGTTCTGTATGGTTCACAGTCACTTTCACCTTTGATCGATTTGTGGCCATTTGTTGCCTGAAGCTGAAGACTAAGTATTGCAGTAAGAAAATGGCGGCTGTGGTTCTTGGAACTGTGTCTGTACTGAGCTGTTTAAAGAACATTTTCTGGTATTTTATGGTCACAAATCGGTATCTGCTGGGGAATGACCCCCGATTTTGTCTTGTAGCACGTGCTGTTGTTTACTCCCGTGCCTGGGCAATAATTGAATTCCTCCATTACAGTCTAACTCCGACTCTCCCATTTCTCTTGATTTTGCTATTCAATGTTTTCACCGTCAGACACATTTTACTGACTAGCACAGGTCGCATGAGACTCCGGGCTCAAACCAAAGGCAATGGTCAGTGTGACACAGAAATGCGTAATCGAAACAAATCCATAATTTTATTGTTTGTGATCTCAGCCAATTTCGTTGTGTTATGGTCAATGTTAATGGTGTACTCCAAATGGTGGCGCATGTGGAATTTGGGGTATAAAACTGTGCATCTCCATGTCCTTGTGCGGGAATTGGGCTTCATGCTGCAGCTCCTCAGTTGCTGCACAAACACAGTGATTTATGCCGTGACCCAGATTAAGTTCAGACAGCATCTGAAGAATATGTTGAATTATATCTTTACCCAAATTAATCGATCAATCAAGTTCAATCGTTAATCAATCCTCCAAACCTTTCTCATTCCAGTTCAAAGTTTCATCAATGAAGCAGCTACTGCGATTTTAACAGACTGAAAGTTTTGTTTGTTTATCAAGGCCTATCTCACAGGGCCATACACGGATGTTTGATTGCTTAGCTCCACTCCGTAGCGAGAGAGAAAAGACAGTATTCTGTTCACAGTGTCTATAATTACAATTTG
>NW_025201776.1:0-7331 GCF_004010195.1 Chiloscyllium plagiosum
GGGAATCTGTCAAAAAAACTATTTCTAATCAAAAGTTATCTCTCCAAATGCACGTACATCTTATCCATCGTAGTCTTCACAAGTAACCTACCTACCACAGATGTTAGGCTTCCTGCTCTATAGCTCCCAGATGTTTTCTGCTTCCCTTCTTGAATATACCTACCACGATGTTAGGCTTCCTGCTCTATAGCTCCCAGATTTTTTTCTGCTTCCCTTCTTGAATAATTGCACAACATTTGCTACCCACCAATAATCTGTAACCTAACCTGTAGCTAACGATGATGCAAAAATATCAACCAGGGTCCCCGTAGTATCTTCCGTTGTCTCTAGCAGTGTTTTGGGAAGCGTCTGTTTAGGACCAGGAGGTTTATCTCCTTCGTACATTCTAATGCATCCAACAAGTCCTCTCCTGTGATATTGACTAACGTAAGATGTCACCACGACGTTTGTTAAGCTCCCAAGTCTTCATGTATTTCCCCACGGTAAAGACAGAGGAGAAATGTTCGTTGAGAATCTCGCACACCTCCTATGGTTCCTGACATGCATGTTCACTTTGGACCTTGAGGGGTCATATCCTCGTTTAGTTATTCTTTTTCTTTATTATGCTTAAAGAACCGCTTTGGACTCACCCAAATCTTCTCAGCCAAGGCTACCTTGTGCTCCCTTTTCACCCTCCTGATTTCCTTCATCACCATCTCCTGTATCCCCCTATATACCTCGATTCCAGCTGCATGGACCTGAACCACTACGCCTTTTTCCTGGTCAAAGCCTCAATATATCCTGACGTCCAGTGTTCCCTATTCCTGCTAACCTTGCCTTTAACCTCAAAGGAACATATTGACCTTGAACACTAGACATTTCACTTTTAAAGGCTTCCCACTTACAGGAGGTCCCTTCACCTGCAAACAAACTCCTCCAACCAACCCCTACAAGTTCCTGTCTAATTCCATCAAAATTCGCCTTGCCCCAACTTAGAACTTGAACATATGGATCAGTTTTGTCCTTCTCCACAATTATTTAAAAACTAATACAACTATGGTTACTGTCCCAGAGTGCTCCCCCACATTCACCTCAGTCACCTGTCCTGCCCTACTTCTTAGAGTAGGTCAAGTTTTACACTTTCCCGAGTTGCATCCTCTGCATGCTGCTTGGGGAAACTTTCCTGAACACACATAACAGATGCACCCCATCTCAGTCCTTAATTCTATTTTCATTCCCAGTCTATGTTACGAATATTAAATCTCCTACTGCGGCAATCCCATTGGCCCTGCAATCCCCAATCGCTCTACGTATTTTTCTTCCACTAATTCCTCGTTTACTGTTTGAGGGCGTATGGAACAACCCAAATAATATCACCATTCCCTTCTTATTTCTAAGCTCCCCACAAAGCCTCATTGGATGTTCCTTAAGTTATTTTATGTCTGATTACTGCTGTGATACTCGCCTTAATCAAAAATGAAACTCCCTGTCCCCTCTTTCCAACATCTCTGTCCCGCATAAAGGACCTGTACATTAAGCTGCCAGTCCTGTCCCTCCCTTAGTCATGTTTCTGTAATGTTATAATATCCCAGTCCCACATATCTATTCATGCCCTGAGTTCATTGGCCTTACCTGCCAGCCATCTTGCATTTAAACAGCTGCAATTTAATCCAACATGCATTCCTTGCTCCTTATCGTGTTCCAGCTGAACCTGTCTCTTCACTTTACTGTTTCTGATTACTGTATCTCCTTCCAGCTTCACACTTGCCTCCCTGATGTTGAGGATCCCACCCCTCCCCAACCCCAGTCAATCGAGTTGAAATCTTCCCTTGAAGCACGACCAAACCTGCCTGCCAAGACATTGGTTCCTTCCAGTCCAGGTACAACCCGTCCTTCCTGAACACGTTACCGCTGCCCCACAAAAGATACCAGTGACCCAAAACTCTGCCCCCTGCACCGATTCTTTAGCCACACATTTATCTGCCATATCTTCCTGTTCTTACCTTCACTCGCGCTGGAAGTAAACCAGATATTACAACTGTCGTGATCCTGTCTTTTATTATTTTTCCTAGCTCTCTATAATCATCTGCAGGACCTCATCACTATGTCCACCTGTGTCATTTGTACCAATGTGCTCAATGACTTCTGGCTGCTCCCCCACCCCGGTGAGAATGTTCTGAAGCCGCTCTGAGACATCCTGGACCCTGGCACGTGGGAGGCTACACACCATCCCGGATTCTCATTTGCAGCCACAGAATTTCCTGTCTGTCTCTCTCACTATTGAGTTTGAACACTTACTTATGAAGTTATTCTGCTCGCGCAACCTTCTGACAATGGGATTTCTTCCTGCTGCAGTTGAATTTAGCTGAATTGCTTTTCTTCAGGCAGTGGGGAAGTTCCAATGAATTTGGGCGGCTCGGTGGCACAGTGGTTAGCACTGCTGCCTCACAGCGCCAGAGACCCGGGTTCAATTCCCGCCTCAGGCGACTGCCCGTGTGGAGTTTGCACATTCTCCCCGTGTCTGCGTGGGTTTCCTCCGGGTGCTCCGGTTTCCTCCCACAGTCCAAAAATGTGCAGGTCAGGTGAATTGGCCATGCTAAATTGCCCGTAGTGTTAGGTAGTGGGTAAATGTGGGGGTATGGGTGGGTTGCGCTTCAGCGGGGCGGTGTGGACCTGTTGGGCTGAAGGGCCTGTTTCCACACTGTAAGTAAGTAATCTAATCTAATCCTCATCAGGAATCCTCCATGACTGGGAAAAACGACTGGGCTTTTTTTCACTCCCACAGATTGCTGTGATGAACGTCAGGCAAACAGAAAAGGAGCAATAGACTGTCCTTTCACAGATAGGTTATATTTTTCCATCTGCAAGTTATATCAGTTCCGTTATCAATGCCCAAACTGGTCCATGTGAGCTCTCCTTGAACATTGTCCGAACTATATGCCTCCATCACATTCTCGACTCTAGGTCAGTGCACTATTGCTGTTGTCGTACACAGAATTCATTCATTAATAATAAATGGCCCTATTTGTTAATATGTGCCTGCATAATGTAAATTAAGCGTTTCATGACTTCCCAATATCGGTGTTAAGATGAATATGTTTTGTTCTTAAACAAATACAGAAATTGCTGAAAAGGTTCAGCCTGTCTTGCAGCATGTATGAGGAGAAATCAGAGTTCAATTTTTCGGTCCAATGACCTTACCTTTGAAACTGATGTTTTCTTAAATTATTTCCCCAGTTTTATTCTCCCACACAAGAAGAAATATCCATCCAGTATTCACCAACTACACTCTTCTCAAGATCTTACATGGTCAATAAAACAACCCTCATTCTTCACAACATAATGTCTTCATGCCAAGAACAAGTAAAGAGAAAAATCGTTGAAACTTTTCGAAAGCAATTTTGCTTTTTTTCCAGTTTAGGCAATTATAACTACACATAGTGTACGAGATGTGACCTCAGTAATACCCTGTACTGATGCAGAAAAACATCGCTAAGATCATACCCAACACCCCTTACATGAAACAGAATCATTCCATTTACCTTCCAAATCACTTGCTGCATCTTCAGAGTAATTTGATGTCATTCATCACACAAGACACACAAATCCCTCTGTACCACTGAGTTCTGCTTTCTCCTTGCACTTAAATAATTTTCTGCTGTTTTGTCTTTTCCCCAAATCAGAAAATTCCCATCACATATGTATTGTGCTGTTATTTTTTTCTGCTGAATGTTTCATCACAACTGTCCTCTGTCTGCATGCCATTGCTTGATGCTCTGACCTCCCCCAGTCTGTGTACCATTGCAGACGTTCTGCACTCCCACTTTTTGTATCCCATTGTAGACTCTCTGTCCTCTCTCTGTCTGCATCCCTTTGCAGACTCTATGCCCAACCACTCTCTGTATCCCATTGCAGACTCTCCTGTCAGTTCCCAATAAAGATGGACTCCCTGTCCATCAAACGTCAGTCAATGTCAGCCTTGAATAGCCTCAATGACCCAGACTTCACTGTTCCCGGGGATGAGAACGCCACAGATCGCACAAAGGAGAAAGGAACAACATTATGTCAAACGGAAATTATAGATCCCTTTCATTTTAACGTGAGTTAACCTCACAGCAAGTCACCTCCTCTTTTCAGATACAAGGGCACAGCAAATAGGAACAAACATAGACCATTCAGTCCCTCAAAACTATCCCACAGTTCCATTGACTGTTCAGTCAATTATTTATCTTACTTAGCTTCTATTGCACCCTTGGGAAAATAATCCTGACACCTTAAGTCCACAGAAAATATGAAATTGGAATTAGGCCATTTGGCCCATCAAGTCTAATTTGCTGTTTGATCTTGTCTGGTGTGTTTCTCAACACAATTCTCCTGCCTTCTCACTGTAACTCTTGATCGTTGTTTTAATCCAACTTTACCTACCTTTGTCTTAAAGACGTAGTTGTGTCTGTGTCTCTATATGTATGTTTGTGTGATTGTGTGTTTCTGTGTAAATCTTTTGAATGGCAGGAGACAAGGTGGTCATGGATGCTTGCTTTTCGAACTGGAAGCCTGTGAGCAGAGATGATCCACAGGCAAAATTGTTGGTCCACTTTTGTTTGTCATTTATAAAAATGGTTTAGATGAGATTTATAGAAGGTACGTTTAGCAAATTTGCGTATGGCGTCAAGTTTGGGTGTATAGTGGGCAGCGTTTGCATAATGGTGAACAATTCAAGATTACAAAGCGATTTCATTAATTAAAGCAATGATCCATAGAGGTGTACAACAGGGAAACAGAACCTACAACTCGTTTATGCCATCCAAATATTCTAAATTAATCCAGTCTCGTTTGCCAGCATTTGGCCCATCTGCCACTAATCATATAGCCACCCAGTTCCATTTTAAATGCTGAAATTGCTCCAGCCTCCATCAGTTCCTCTGGCAGCTTATTACATAGAAGCATCATCCTCTGCAGGAAAAAAAAAAGGTTGTCCTTCATTGTCTTTCAAATCTTTCTCTTCCCACCTTAAACCTATGTCTTCTAGTTTTAGACTCTCCTACCCTGGGGGAAGAAACCTTGACCACTCACCCTATCCATGCCCTTCATAATGTTATGAACCTCTAGAAAGTATAAATGTGACTCTGATCAAGACGATTGGCTGTGGCTTTCGGTCATCCTCTTTATAAATTCACAAATTCATTAGTCGTACCTCTTCCTTCTCCATTCAGGCACGGTTCGAAAGAAGTTTAATCAATTTGTAAAAAAAAAATTATTAATGACTTGGATGAAAGAGTCGAAGGGTGGGTCAGTAAGTTTGCAGATGATACGAAGATTGGTGGAGTTGTAGATAGTTAGGAGGGCTGTTGTCAGCTGCAAAGGGACTTAGATATGACGCAGAGCTGGACTGAGGAGTGGCAGATGGAGTTAAACCCTGTCAAGTGTGAGGTTGTCCATTTTGGAAGGACAAATAAGAATGCGGAATACAGGGTTCACGGTAGGGTTCTTAGTAAGGTGGAGGAGCAGAAGGATCTTGGGGTCTATGTTCATAGATCTTTGAAAGTTGCCACTCAGGTGGATAGAGTTTGTAAGAAGGCCTATGATGTATTAGCATTCATTAGCAGAGGGATTGAATTCAAGAGTCGTGAAGTGATGTTGCAGCTGTACAGGACTTTGGTTAGGCCACATTTGGAGTACTGTGTGCAGTTCTGGTCGCCTCACTTTAGGAAAGATGTGGAAGCTTTGGAGAAGGTGCAGAGAAGATTTACCAGGATGTTGCCTGGAATGGAGAACAGGTCGTACGAGGATAGGTTGAGAGTGATAGGCCTTTTCTCGGTGGGTTCTTTACCCAGAGAGTGGTGGGGGCATGGAATGCGCTGCCTGTGGGAGTGGCAGAGTCACAATCATTGGTGACTTTTAAGCGGCAATTGGATTGGTACATGGTGCTTAAGCTAGGACAAATGTTCGGCACAACATCGTGGGCCGAAGGACCTGTTCTGTGCTGTATTGTTTTATGTTCTATGTTCTATGTTCTAATTTGTTCAGACATATTATGAAACAGCTCTGTGGGATTTGAAACTAGAATTTTCGGTGCAGTGGTAGGGACACTACCATCATTCAGCATTAGCCCCGAAAGCTGCAACATGATGCTCCAGTGTGTTTGTTCATCAGCCAGTTGTAACATGCTGTGATACACTTCCACAGGACATGAATACACACCACCTTCTCCAGAGATAGGGGCACTATCAGACAGTCACGGGCTGGAATCGAAACCACTGTTCCGGCTCAGAAACGTGGACACCATCCATTAAACAAGGCTTAAACCATGCCCAGATTTGGGTCATATTTGAAATGTATGGATTTATTAAATTCTGGTTAACATTACCAAACTATACAGGGACATTTCTCATTGAAAAACGTGCAAGTTATTAGCCTCTGCTATAGGATATTGAGTGCATTCGCTGTGCCATTGAGATAAACTATGAACATCTTTAATTGCTTGGCTATGATTTCCGGTTGAAATAGCTACTACCAATAGTCTGCTAGATTAGGGAAAGAAATCCTGCAACACACTCTGCACTATGAAGGATCTCGAGTAGATATCAATATTGAACACCAGAGACGAGGATGGAGCACAATTCTGGGCCCAAAACATTGGCCACTATTTCAAATCTCGAACATGTGGCTTCCCTCTTCCTAAAATCATTCATTTATACAAGGCAACTGTTTCCTTTCCGGCTTTTGTGTACCGACACCTCCCTCTGCCTGCGCAAGGCAAAACAAGCTCTGGATCTTTGGGAAACTCAAGGCTGGTGTTTGTAGGCCTTATGGAGAGGAGATTGTCGTTTTAATCCGAAGGGGGAGTGTGAGTGGGCCGTAATATCACTGACTGGGCTGAAGTGTGGCAGATGGTGATTAACCTGGATACATGTGAAATATTGCATTTTGGTAAAACAAACAAGGGGAGGGCTTAACAAAGAAAGCTGAGCTTTGGTAGTTATATAGAAAAGAGGGACCCAGGGGTGCAGGTATAATTCTTTGAAGTTGGTGGCGTAGGGTGTTTAAGTTTACTTCATTGCTCATATCATTGAGGTTAGAAGTTGGGAAGTCATGTTGAGATTGTGCAGGATATTGATAAAGCCTCCTCTGAAGTCCTGTGTGCAGTTCTGTTATAGGAAGGAGATTACTCAGCTGGAGATGGTTGAGAAGATATTTACCAGGGTGTTACCAGTAACACCTCATCTTCTGCCTCGGAAGCCAACAAACACACAGCGTGAACATTGAATTCACCGATTTACAAATCTCCCCTGGCCAACCCAGATCCCAGATCCCACCCCCGGACTCACATCTGCCCTCTCGAGGAGACCTAA
>NW_025201777.1:0-7331 GCF_004010195.1 Chiloscyllium plagiosum
TGCCCAGCGCCTCCTACGCTGTAACTGCCCAGTATCTCCTACGCTGTAACTGCCCAGTGCCTCCTACGCTGTAACTGCCCAGTGCCTCCTACGCTGTAACTGCCCAGCGCCTCCTACGCTGTAACTGCCCAATGTACACATTCTATCACACATGAAATGTGAGTTTTGTGCCATATGACTCTGCTCAGTTAATGTGATGATGCATTGCTTTTAAGATGTTTCCCTTTTAATCTTATAAATTTTGTGAGTTAACATTGAGCAACATTGAATGAAGTTGATTAATTGAAAGCTTTTGCTCTCAAAATCCTCACATTGAAGTGTCAGTTTCTAATATAAAAAGACTGAAGAAAGAAGAGGTGTAACTATCAGATGGTGAGACTCTGAGCTTGTTGCTGTGGTTGGCTGTTGACAAATGAGAACCAGGTTTGTGTTTTGGACCTGAATCACACTAACCTGGATAGGGCAAGTTCGCTTTAGAGAGATTTTGTCCATCCACTGAGAACTTAATCATGTTAAGACACAGGTGACATTAAAGTGTTTTATCTTCAAAAATGTGCTGCTGGTGAAGTTTGGCCTTGAATTGACTGCTGTTGATCTGAACCCTGACAGGGAATCTATGTGCATTTGAAGCTTACATTTGAGAATAGTGCTGAGTATGACCAGGACCAGGTTAATTTTGCCTCTAAATGCTATCACTTCAGAGTCTCATTGTTCACTGTCTGGTCATATAATGTATTCTTTTGATTACTCTACTCTTTCGTTGCGGTAATCGGGGTTGCACACTGATTGTTGGGCGGACTCTTAGGTTGTGAGCCTGCATTGCCTCTTTTCTGCAAACGTTGGCCGCATCTTGTTCCACTTGTAAGGCCCATTACGGGATCACAATATCCCACTCACTGAGAGCAGTAAGTGGGGCTGTTGAACAGCAGCGCCACTGGGGAGATGGTGGCTGTTGCTGGTATGACAGCAGCTCCAGGCCTGGTGGTTGTCTGTGGATCCCAGGGCAGAGGTGAGCAGGGCGAGGGTAGGATTACGGGGCTGCCAGGTTTGCTTCAGTTTAGAATCTGGCTCACCTGATCATTTTGCATCCACATCTGAGAAGAACTTGACATATGCTTTTCTCCATAGGTTTGATCCAAAACGAGCTGTACAACAGCTTCGAGCTTGTGGTGTACTCGAAACCATTCGGATAAGTGCTGCTGGCTTCCCATCAAGGTAACGTGCACCACCTGAGAGGAGATGTGGAAGTCCCATTGTATCATCATGTGAAGTGACCTGAGAACCTCTTTGCTTTGAGTCATCTTTTAATCTCTTTATGTTCATGTTTTACATGCTCAGGCTTGAAGTTGACAATTTGCTTTGATTCATTTGAGTCTGTGGATTTTTCAGGTGGACATACCAAGAATTCTTTAACCGCTATCGTGTCCTGATGAAGCAGAAAGATGTCCTCAGTGACAAAAAGCTGACATGCAAAAATGTCCTGGAGAAATTAATCAAGGTGATCTTTTGAATTGCACCCATTTATAAAACAATTGCAGTTTCATAAGAAAAAAATACTCAATAAAGGCTTCGTATTTTCATTGGTGGACAATAATATTTTGGGTAGGTGATTAGGGTAAAATATGAACCATTCTCGAATCTTTATCCTCATATCTATTATTGTATGCCCATTAATGTGATGATGCCAACAGCAACTTGCATTGAAATCATGCTTCTAACAGCGAAACTTATTTGGAAGTGTTTCACTGAGGCATTGTAGGAACAGAAATTGAGCAAAGAAGGGAATTTTGGGAATGGTGGTCAACAGCTGGTGGCTGTTCTCCAAGTGTCAGATTATGGTTGAGGGATCAAGTTCCACACCTGGCTCCCAGGTGAGCTGAAGACATAGTCATTTCTGGTGGCAAATACATAGGACTGGAATCAAACAGACCATTTAGTCATGTAGGCTGGTTATAGTGAGTGGCAGGAGGTAAGTCAAGGAGACTTTGAGAAGTTGAGGTGTTGGGAACGTGGATCGGTGAGTAAAGGTCAGAGTGATGATGGAATAGAAATAGCAGATGCTGGAGGAATTTGGCAATTCTAGCAACATGTGAATGGGTTAATAACAGAATTAATGTTCGAGTTTTAAAAAGTAAAGCTTTTCTTCAGAACTGGAACTTGAGAACTTTAGTTCTGGGCAGCACGGTGACTCAGTGTTAGCACTGCAGCCTCTCAGTGCTAGGGACCTGGGTTCAATTCCAGCTTCAGTGACTGTGTGGAGTTTTTGCACATTCTCCCAGTGTCTGTGTGAATTTCCTCAGGGTGCTCCGGTTTCCTCCCACAATCCAAAGATGTGCAGGTTAGGTGATCTGGCCATGCTAAATTGCCCATAGTGTTAGATGCATTAGTCAGAGGGAGTTGTGTCTGGGTGGTTGCTCTTTGGAGGGTCGGTGTGGGCTTGTTGGGCCAAAGGGCCTGTTTCTACACTGTATGGTACCTAATCTAATCTAGTTCTAAAAGAGAATCCTTTTGGACTTGAAACATTTAAAGTTCAGATTAAGGTTCTGAAATTCCGGCTCTGAAGAAAAGTCTTATTTTCTCTCGATACATACAGTCAGACCCGCTGAGCTTCCCCAGCTCTTTTTGTTTTCATTTCAGATTTCCAGCATCTGCTTTTTGTGTTTATTATGATGATGGTGGAGTCAAGGCTGGGATCTAGGCAGCAGTATTTGGGACATACTGTAGTTTCCAGAGGATGGAGGATGGAAGACTTGGAGAGTATTACAATTTTCTTACAATTCAGTCATGGGATGGGAGTGTCGCTGACCGGGCTAGTATTTATTGCCCATCCCGGGTTGCTTTGAGAAGGTGGTGATGAACTGCCTTCTTGAGCTGCTGATTTGGTTTAGCTAGCCCCTTGATGCCTTTTGGGAAGGAGTTCCAGGATTTTGACCCAGCGACCCTGAGGGAATGGTGATATATTTCCAAGTCAAGATAGTGTCCTGCTCAGAGCAAACTGTACAGGTGGTGATGATCCGATCAGCAGTTTTCAGTTGTGAGTTTAAACAAAAATCAGAAACAAAATCAGAAATTGCTGGAAAAACTCAGCAGGTCTGGCAGCATCTGTGGAGAGAAACCAGAGTTAATGTTTCAGGTCCAGTGACCCTTCTTCAGTATTGAGTAATGCTCAATAACTTCATGATGTGTATGAGGGCATACAAGAAGTGGAAGAGAAGTTAAGACTGTTTCAGTGGATCTCCCGTAAAAGGCTATTTTGGAAAAACAGAAACGTTGCGCCATCTGCTCAAAGGGGTGACTCTGGTTTTTTGTATTCACTCGTGTGATGTGGGCAAGTCTGGCTAGTCCAGCATTTATTTCCTAGAGGACAGTTTTGAGTCAACCACATTGCTGTGGGTCTGGAGTCACATGTAAGCCAGACCAGGTAAAGATGACAGGTTTCCTTCCCTAAAATACCTTGGTGAACCAGCTGGGATGTTTCAACAGTGATCAGCATTAAACTCTTTAATTCCAGATTTTTTTTTAAATTGAATTTAGATTCCACCATCTGCCATAGGTGGGATTCGAACTCAGGACCCCAGGGCATGAGCTAAAGTTTCAGGGTTAATAGTCTCTCAATATTACCATGAGGCCATTGCCTCCCCTTTGTAACCTATACTGTCCTTTTAAATGCTGTTTAATTTGGCCATAGGACATGTGCATTGCAGGAAGGGTCAGGATTTATTGCCAACAGCTAACTCCCCTTGTGAAGATAGGAGGAAGCTGCAGACCATATGTTGAAGGTACATTCTCTGAGGTTAGGAAATGTGTTCTCAGTTTTTGACCCAGTGACAGCCAGCAAAGGAAGGACAGTAATGGTTCCAGGTCATGGTGGTGTATGGATTCACAAAAATCACAGAAATGTTATGCATATGGAGGCCATTTGGTCCATCATGCTTGCACCACCTCATTAAATGAGCAGCTAGTGCCAACCTCCATTTCCCACATACCCTTGCACATCATTTTCATCAAATAGTTGATTTGATTGCAGGAAAGCCTGGTTGTGTTCCCATACATGTGCTGCCCTTCACCTTCTGGCTAGTGGAGATTTGAAAGGTCCTTTTAAGAATCATGATGTAACAATCACAGGAGACCATAATACATTTGCCTATTCAGAGGAACCTCAATTATTCGGTATTCGACTATCCGGCAAGATCACAAGGTCCCGATGCTCGGCTAAGCTATGGGTTATCCAGCATTCGATTATCCGGCGTTCGATTAACCGAACGAAATACTGCCCACCCATGTCCTTCAGGTAATCGAGGTTCCTCTGTATACCTGCAGGTTCTGTCATAAGCAGCTTCTCGTATTGCATGCATTTCCCTCAAAGTATCACCATTACTTCCTCCAACACTTTCAGTAATGCTGCAACTATATTGAGTGTCCTCTAATATTACTTTAATTAGTAAGTAGTCAAATTCTGCCTTTCTAATTTAAGTGAATGTCAGTGACCATGGTTTGAAGATACTCAGTAAAATGACACTGAAGTCAGGCACTAGAACGAATTATGAATCATTGGTTTGCCTCAAGTTGTTTCTGTATCCTCGGGATGCAGAGGTAAATATTGACCTTGATGAGTAACAATGATAGCAGCAGTGGCAGTGAAACTACCTCTATAAATAGACAGTAATATTTGATTTGTTGTTTAGTCTAGATGTTTGAACTGACGTTTTCCATAAATAGATGGTCACAGTGACCACGTTTCTATATCCATAATAGGCCAATGCTTTCTCATGGTGTATCATATGCTTTCAATCATTGACTCATAAATATTTTCAAACTTCAGTCATATACTTGTGTTTTTGAATCCTTCTTGAATAAAAATTTCGTTGGGATCTGTGTTAGGAATTTAAAAGACAGGTATCACACTTCTGTTAGGTATGTGTCTAGCATTTGGACTGCAGATCGAGTTAGCAATTGCTATATTTGACCAGGATCTAACTGGGACCTGGACATAAAGCATTTCTTCCCAAACCAGAAAATTCCTGACGAGAGTTTATGCCCGAAATGTCGATTCTACTGCTCCTTGGATGCTACCTGACCTGCTGTGCTTTTCCAGCACCACACTCATGACTCTGATCTCCAGCATCTGCAGTCCTCACTTTCTCCCAGAAAATGACAGGATCTAGTTGACTTAATTCCCAAGCTGTCTGGCTATCCTGCAGGATAGCCATTGTTGTTAACCCCAGAGTAGATACAGTGTGACACTGGTAAAGCACAGCAGGTCAGGCAGCATCTGAGGAGCAAGAGGGATGACGTTTTGAGCATAATTCTTCTTCAGCATTGATGAAGGGTTAAGCCTGAAACATTGACTCTTTTGCTCCTCAGATGCTACCTGACCTGCTATGCTTTCTCCAGCACCACACTTTATCAACTCTGAGTTCTCGAGCATGTGTGGTTCTCACTGTCTCCTAGTTGTTAATCCCAATCCACTCAGACTGTTGGAATATTGTTGCTGACTCATTTAGATCTGAATTTCTCATCCATTAAGTAAGCGGTTTACACGAGTGGTGGATTCAGAATAATTGATTTATTTTGTTCGTATAGGTACATTCCCATCTCCATTGTTATAATGACTCTGTCCTTGTTGTACAGGATGAGGACAAGTACCAGTTTGGTAAAACAAAGATTTTCTTCCGCGCTGGGCAAGTGGCCTACCTGGAGAAGCTGCGAGCAGACAAACTCCGAGCTGCTTGCATCAGAATCCAGAAGACAATTCGGAGCTGGCTGCAGCGGAAGAAGTATCTCCGCATGCGAAACGCTGCGATTACGATTCAGCGATATGTGCGGGGCTACCAAGCCAGATGGTACGATGCTTTCCAAACCAATCGGTTATCTCTCGGTGCAAACCTATACTTGTGCAGCAGTACATTGGCACTGCCTCTTCAACAGGGTTGACAGGGGATTGTGAGTTCTCCCTCATTGTGAAAATGAAGTTTTCACCTGAGCTGCCATTGAGTAATGGAGCAACATGCATCAATCCAGGTGAACTTTGAGCACCCTGATAGAGACAAGGTACAGGGACACTCCTTGATTGGAGAAGGCATCTAAAGAAAATTTGTTTGATACAAGTCTAAATTTGTGATTTTTGAGAAGATATATAGGCCAGGTTGAGGTTCAGGTTGTGAGTTGAGCTGGTAGGTTTGTTCTCAGACATTTCGTCACCATGCCAGGTAGTATCATCAGTGAGCCTCCAGTGAAGCATTGGTGTTCTACCCCACTTTCTATTTGTGTGTCTTGGTCTGTTAAGTGAGTGATATCATTTCCGGTTGTTCTTCTCAGAGATTGGTAAATGGGGTCCAAATCAATGTGTTTATCGATGGAGTTCTGGTTTGAATGCCAGGCCTCTAGGAATTCCTGTGTATGTCTCTGTTTAGCCTGTCCTAGGATGGATGTGTTGTCCCAGTCGAAGTGATGTCCTCCTTCATCTGTATGTAAGGATACTAGTGATAGCTGGTCATGTCTTTTGGTGACTAGTTGGTGTTTGTGTATCCTGGTGGCTAGTTTTCTGTCTGTCTGTCCGATGTAGTGTTTGTTGCAGTCCTTGCAGGGTAGTTTGTAAATAATATTCAATTTAATGGTTGTTCATACAGGGTCCTTCAGGTTGTGTTGGTAGATTTGTGGGCTACAATGATGCCAAGAGGTCGGATTAGTGTGGAAGTCGTCTCCGAGATGTCTTTAATGTATGGTAGTGTGGCTGGACTCTCTGGGCGTGTTGTCTCCTCTTGTTTGGGTTTGTTGTTTAAGAATCTGTGGTCTGCGTTTATCGGATATCCGTTGTTCTTGAATACGCTGTATAGGCATTTTTCTTCTGCTGCTCATAGTTCCTGGGTGCTGCAGTGTGTTGTGGCCCATTAAATAATGTCATGATGCAGCTCCGTTTGTGCTGATTATGTGATCAGTGTGTGTTGCTTTCCTGTGGATGCTGTCTGCAGTTCTCCATCGACTGTTCGTTCCACTGTGACATGTACAAAGGGGAGTCTGTTTTTGTTCTCTCCCTGTTTGGTGAAATTTATGCCAGTAAGGATGTTGTAATGATATTGTAGGTTTCCTCTAACTTGTTCCATTTTGTGATGACAAAGGTATCATCCTCAAAGCGAACAAACACCAGACAGCACCATCTCCATCAGCAAGGACAGTATCCTCAGGCTAGTAGACCTGTGCCTTACTACCCACTTCACCTTCAACAATAGGACCTACAAACGAATCAACAGGACACCCAGGGGATCACCAATATCAAGATTCTTAGCAGAAGCAGTGATGCAGAGACGAGAACAAACAGCCCTCCCCACAAA
>NW_025201778.1:0-2285 GCF_004010195.1 Chiloscyllium plagiosum
GTCTGGGCTGTGAACACAATCTTCTGTCGTTTCTGATAGTCCTGGGCAGAGCGTTGCAGAGCATTATGCACCCGGACAGTACATTCACAATAGTGCATCTGCAGAAGTAGTGCATGATAAATATCCTGAGCCAAGTGAGGAAGGAGGGACCTTGTTAAACCATCTTGACTGTCACACCTATGTGAGAAGTCCAGTGTCGGTTGCCAGTTATCATCACTCCAAGGAACTTGACGCTCTGCACTCGACCATTGATGTAGACTTGTTCCCCTCCTTTCATTCTAAAGTCAATGATCAGTTCTTTACTTTTGCCGAATTTGCGAGGGAGTTTATTATCATTCCACCATGCCACCAAACCCACTATCTCCATTCTGTGGTCAGACTCATCGTTGTTTGATATCCCTCCTGCTTTGGTGATGTCATCAGCAAACTTACAGTTGACATTGTTTGGAATTTGGCAACAAAGCCACGTGTGTACAGGGATTACAGTAGGGGGCTGAGTACAAAGCCTTGTGTGCACAGGGAGCACAATAGGGGGCTGAGGGACACAGCCGTGTGTGTACAAGAGTACAGTAGGTGGCTGAGGACACAGCCGGGTGCGTACTGGAGTACAGTAGGGGCTGATGACAACGCCATGTGTGTACAGGGAGTACAGTAGGGGGCTCATGATAAAGCCATGTGGGTGCAGGAAGTACAGTAGGGGGCTGATGACAAAGCCGTGTGTGTACGGGGAGTACAACAGGGGGCTGATGACAAAGCCGTGTGTGCACAGGGAGTACTGCAGGGGGCTGATAACACAGCCGTGTTTGTACAGGCAGTACAGTAGCGGACTGCAGACACAGCTGTGTGTGTACAGGGAGTACAGTCTGGGGCTGAGGACACAGTCGTGTGTGTACAGGGAAGACAGTAGGGGGCTGAGGATACAGCCTTTGGTATACAGGGAGTACAGTAGGGGGTTGAGGACACAGCTGTGGTGTAGAGTGAGTGCAGTAGCGGGCATTGGACACAGTCGTGGATGTACAGGGAGTACAGTAGGAGGCTGAGGACACAGCCGTATGTGCACAGGGAGTACAGTAGGGGGCTGAGGACACAGCCATGTGTGTACAGGGACTACAGTAGGTGGCTGAGGACACAGCCATGTGTGTACAGCGAGTACAGTAGGGAGCAGAGGACACAGCCGTGTGTGTACAGGGAGTACAGTATGGGGCTGAGGACATAGCCGCGTGTGTACAGGAGTACAGTAGGTGGCTGAGGACACAGCCGGGTGCGTACTGGAGTACAGTAGGGGGCAGATGACAACGCCATGTGTGTACAGGGAGTACAGTAGGGGGCTGATGACAAAGCCGTGTGTGTACAGGGAGTACAGCAGGGGGCTGATGACAAAGCCCGTGTGTGTACAGGGAGTACTGCAGGAGGCTGATAACGCAGCCGTGTTTGTACAGGGAGTACAGTAGCGGACTGCAGACACAGCTGTGTGTGTACAGGGAGTACAGTCTGGGGCTGAGGACACAGTCCTGTGTGTACAGGGAAGACAGTAGGGGGCTGAGGACACAGCCTTTGGTATACAGGGAGTACAGTAGGGGGTTGAGGACGCAGCTGTGGTGTAGAGTGAGTACAGTAGCGGGCATTGGACACAGTCGTGGATGTACAAGGAGTACAGTAGGAGGCTGAGGACACAACCATATGTGTATAGGGGGTACAGTAGGGGGCTGAGGACACAGCCATGTGCGTACAGGGAGTACAGTAGGATCTGCGGACACAGCCATATGTGTACAGGGAGTACAGTATGGGGCTGAGAACACAGCCATGTGTGTACAGGGAGTAGAGTAGGAAGCTGAGGGACACAGCCGCGTGTGTACAGGGAGTACAGTTGGGGGCTGAGGGCACATCTCTTGGTATACAGGGAGTACAGTCGGGGGTGAGGATACAGCCATGGGTGAAGAGGGAATACAGTAGTAAGATGAGGGCACAGCCATCGGTGTACAGGGATTAGAGTAGGGGCTGAGGGCACAGCCGTATGTGTACAGGGAGTAGAGTAGGGGGCTGAGGACACAACCTTTGTTATACAGGTAGTACAGTAGGGGCTGAGGACACAGCCATGGTGTAGAGGGAGTACAGTAGCGGGCATTGGACACAGCTGTGGATGTACAGGGAGTACAGTAGGGGGCTCAGGACACAGCCATGTGTGTACAGGGACTACAGTAGGTGGCTGAGGACACAGCCATGTGTGTACAGCGAGTACAGTAGGGAGCAGAGGACACAGCCGTGTGTGTACAGGGAGTACAGTA
>NW_025201778.1:4243-7332 GCF_004010195.1 Chiloscyllium plagiosum
CACAGCCATGTGCGTACAGGGAGTACAGTAGGGTCTGCAGACACAGCCATATGTGTACAGGGAGTACAGTATGGGGCTAAGGACACAGTCGTGTGTGTAGCGCGAGTACAGTCGGAGGCTGAGGACACAGTCTATGGTATATAGGGAGCACAGTAGGGGACTGAGGACACAGCCGTGGTGTAGAGGGAGTACAGTAGCGGGCTGAGGACACAGCCATGTATGTACAGGGAGTACAGGAGGGGGCTGAGAACACAGCCGCGTGTGTACAGGGAGTACAGTAGGGGGCTGAGGACACAGCCATGTGCGTACAGGGAGTACAGTAGGGACTGCGGACACAGCCATATGTGTACAGGGAGTACAGTATGGGGCTAAGGACACAGTCGTGTGTGTAGCGCGAGTACAGTCGGAGGCTGAGGACACAGTCTATGGTATATAGGGAGCACAGTAGGGGACTGAGGACACAGCCGTGGTGTAGAGGGAGTACAGTAGCGGGCTGAAGACACAGCCATGTATGTACAGGGAGTACAGGAGGGGGCTGAGAACACAGCCGCGTGTGTACAGGGAGTACAGTAGGGGGCTGAGGGCACATCTCTTGGTATGCAGGGAGTACAGTCGGGGGTGAGGATACAGCCATGGGTGAAGAGGGAATACAGTAGGGAGATGAGGGCACAGCCATCGGTGTACAGGGAGTAGAGTAGGGGCTGAGGGCACAGCCGTATGTGTACAGGGAGTAGAGTAGGGGGCTGAGGACACAACCTTTGGTATACAGGTAGTACAGTAGAGGCTGAGGACACAGCCATGGTGTAGAGGGAGTACAGTAGCAGGCATTGGACACAGCCGTGAATGTACAGGGAGTACAGTAGGGGGCTCAGGACACAGCCATATGTGTACAGGGGGTCCAGTTGGGGGCTGAGGGCACATCTCTTGGTATTCAGGGAGTACAGTCCGGAGTGAGGATACAGCCATGGGTGAACATGGAATACAGTAGGGGGATGAGGGCACAGCCATCAGTGTACAGGGATTACAGTAGAGGGCTGAGGGCACAGCCGTGTGTGTACAGGGAGTACAGTAGGGGGTGAGGATACAGCCATGGGTGAAGAGGGAGTACAGTAGGGAACTGCAGAAACACCCATATGTGTACAGTGAGACCAGAAGAGAACAGAGGTCACAACCGTGTGTGTTCAGGGAATACAGTATGGGGCTGAGGACACAGTCGTGTGTGTGTACAGCGAGTACAGTAGGGGGCTGAGGACACAGCCATGTGTGTACAGGGACTACAGTAGGTGGCTGAGGACACAGCCGTGCGTGTGCAAGGAGTACAGTAGGGAACTGCGGACACAGCCAAATGTGTACAGGGAGTACAGTAGGAGGCTGAGGACACAGCCGTTGGTATACAGGAAGTACAGTAGGAGACTGAGGACACAGTGTGGTGTAGAGGGAGTACAGTAGCGGAATGAGGACACAGTCGTGTGTGTGCAGGGAGTACAGTTGGAGGCAGAGGACACAGCCATGTGTGTACAGGAGTACAGTAGGTGGCTGAGGACACAGCCGGGTGCGTACTGGAGTACAGTAGGGGGCTGATGACAACGCCATGTGTGTACATGGAGTACAGTAGGGGGCTCATGACAAAGCCGTGTGGGTGCAGGAAGTACAGTAGGGGGCTGATGACAAAGCCCTGTGTGTACAGGGAGTACAGCAGGGGGCTGATGACAAAGCCGTGTGTGCACAGGGAGTACTGCAGGGGCTGATAACACAGCCGTGTTTGTACAGGAAGTACAGTAGCGGACTGCAGACACAGCTGTGTGTGTACAGGGAGTAAAGTCTGGGGCTGAGGACACAGTCGTGTGTGTACAGGGAAGACAGTAGGGGGCTGAGGACACAGCCTTTGGTATACAGGGAGTACAGTAGGGGGTTGAGGACACAGCTGTGGTGTAGAGTGAGTACAGTAGCGGGCATTGGACACAGTCGTGGATTTACAGGGAGTACAGTAGGAGGCTGAGGACACAGCCATATGTGTATAGGGGGCACAGTTGGGGTCTGAGGGCACATCTCTTGGTATATAGGGAGTACAGTCGGGAGTGAGGATACAGCCATGGGTGAACACGGAATACAGTAGGGGGATGAGGGCACAGCCGTGTGAGTACAGGGAGTACAGTAGGGGGCTGAGGACACAGCCGTCTGTGTACAGCGAGTACAGTAGGAGACTGAGTACACAGCCTTTGGTATATACGGAGTAGAGAAGGCGAATGAGGACACAGCCATGTGTGTACACGGAGTACAGTAGGGAGCAGAGGACACAGCCGTGTGTGTACAGGGAGTACAGTATGGGGCTGAGGACACAGTCGTGTGTGTGCAGCGAGTACAGGCGGAGGCTGAGGACACAGCCTTTGGTATACAGGGAGTACAGTAGGAGGCTGAGGACATAGCCGTGGTTTTGAGGGAGTACAGTAGCGGGTATTGGAAACAGCTGTGGATGTACAGGGAGTACAGCAGGGAGCTGAGGGACACAGCCGTGTGTGTACAGTGAGTACAGTTGGGGGCTGAAGTCACAGCCGTATGTGTACAGGGAGTACAGTAGGGGGCTGAGGACACAGCCATGTGCGTACAGGGAGTACAGTAGGGACTGCGGACACAGCCATATGTGTACAGGGAGTACAGTATTGGGCTAAGGACACAGTCATGTGTGTACAGCGAGTACAGTCGGAGGCTGAGGACACAGCCTATGGTATATAGGGAGTACAGTAGGGGACTGAGGACACAGCCGTTGTGTAGAGGGAGTACAGTTGCGGGCTGAGGATACAGCCGTGGATGGACAGGGAGGACAGTAGGGGGCTGAGAACACAGCTATGTGTGTACAGGGAGTAGAGTAGGAAGCTGAGGGACATAGCCGCGTGTGTACAGGGAGTACAGTTGGGGGCTGAGGGCACATCTCTTGGTATACAGGGAGTACAGTCGGGGGTGAGGATACAGCCATGGGTGAACAGGAAATACAGTAGGGAGATGATGGCACTGCCATTGGTGTACAGGGAGTAGAGTAGGGGCTGAGGGCACAGCCATATGTGTACAGGGAGTAGAGTAGGGAGCTGATG
>NW_025201779.1:0-7333 GCF_004010195.1 Chiloscyllium plagiosum
CCATTGACAGCATGTCATTATTCGATTTTGTCCATAGGAATATATCAGTCTTTCACTTGCTCACACTCGTGTATGTGGGGCAGGATTTCAGTTGTTTCATGGGGACTGTGGCGCTAGAACAATCTCAATGTTTGTAGATGGCACCGAACCTGGAAGAAGTCTGAAGTCTATGGAGGACATTGCGGAACTCTAACAGGACAGTGACACTTTGGTGTAGTGTTCAGGTTTATGGCAGATGGGGATCAATGCAGAGCAGTTTGAGGTGATACACTTTGGTAGGAAAGACAATGAAAGACAGTTTAAAACAGGCTGTGTCATTATAAAGGGGCCGTAGTAGCAGAGAGCGCTGCATGTATATGAGCATAGATTGTTGAAGATGTCAGGACAAGTGGGGAGGACAGTTACTATCACAGAATAGTTTCAGTATCTGAGCTGTTTACAGTGGGAGGTTTAGGAGGGAGTCTCCGTACTCCCTTCCTGGGAGGTGGTAGCGATGATGTGTTGTGAGCCCGCCCTCCTGTCCACCCAGACCGTGGGGATTCCATTTGTACCAGCTCGACACAAAAGGGAGATGGCATCAGGGCCATGGCTTCTAAGTTGTGCCGAGGGGAAACGTACCTGCCAGTGGTTTTAAAGTGAGAATTGCCCTTCACTGAACATTGCTCCTTACTCGGTCGGTGGGACGTGGATGTTTCAGATTCTCCACACGAGGCGTCCCAGTCCTCTCCGGCTCGTACGAGTGTTCTCCCCATGTGGCAAGGGGAGGCGAGTAAGGGAACGGATATCGGGCATTCCACCACGCAGCTTGGCCATTTCTGTCCTATTCCAGGCTGTTTCTCCTGGAATGGGAGAAGGGGAGTGAGGGTGGGAGTGGGTGGTCCTGTTGTTAGTGATAGTGTAGATGGGGAGGGTGTCATGGTGAGGTGTCCGGAGGGAGTCAGTCCACAGTGTTGCATCCATACAGTGTTATTAATGTGGGGGTGAAGTGGAGGGAGGGGGATGAGAGAGGGAGAGAGAGAGAGACAGAGACAGAGAGAGAAGGTGCAGCATGCGGCAGTGAGAGTGGTGGACCGTGAGCCCTGTTCGGGGTCGGTGCTATAACAGATATACATGAGTGTGAGGGAAAAAGAGTATATAGTGACACTTATCATGACAGAGCACGGAAGGTTATTGATGATTGTCCTGTATTGCTGGATATTTCTTCAGACTGCAGATACTGCACTGAGCTGGGTGGTGAGCACAGACCATGCTCGGTGGGTCTGGTGGTGTCGCCCCCTCTGGGAAGAGAACGGTCCCCCTCTGTACTAGCCCATCCACCAGGACCTCCGTGCCCCTGTTGACAGACCGTGGTGTAATTGTCCCTTATCTGCCATGCTCGGGGTAAACTATGCAGGGCAGCCCCAAGCTGAGAAAGCTCAATCGTGTGCTCATTGGGCTTTTAAAGATGACATCAGTATCAGGGATCACGGAATATCTAGGGGCATCTGGCTGATGGTGTGTACCTCCAGCCATGAAGGACTCCATTTACAAAGCTGTAGAACAAATGCTCCTCCAAAACTCTCCATCATCTGACCTCACACCAATATCACTTTTTTCCCATCTTTCCTGGGAAGACAGGCTCATGTTACAGGATGCTATTGAAGTGTCCACATTTCAGCATTCTGCGACCTGGGAACACATTCTTCCATGATATTATCTCTCAGTCTCCCCCTCTCTGTCTATTTCCCAAACCCCTCCAATGTGGTGATATTTAAACTGATTCCCCCGCCATCTCTCTCTGGCAGTGATGTTCACACCCACAGCACCCCCTTGTCAGGGCATCAATGTAGATATGGAGCTGTAAATGGATGGGAGTTGTACATCCTGTCACTTCCAGCCCGGGCTGCAAGTTTCCACACGCTGGGCAGTGATCTAACACTGTGTCACTGAGCAATGCACTGGGGTGGGGTACACAGCTCTACGTTCTGGGAAGGTAATTGCTCCTGGTTTACAGATCAATGCACTGGGGTGGGGTACACAGTCCTGCATGCGGGAAAGGCAACTGCTCCTGGTTTACAGATCAATGCACTGGGGTGGTGTACACAGTCCTGCATGCAGGAAGGGTAACTGCTCGTGGTTTACAGATCAATGCACTGGGGTGGTGTACACAGTCCTACATGCTGGGAGGGTATCTGCACCTGGTTTACAGATCAATGCACTGGGGTGGTGTACACAGTCTTACATGCTGGGAGGGTAACTGCTCCCAGTTTACAGATCAATGCAATGGGGTGGGGTACACAGTCCTATATGCTGGGAGGGTAACTGCTCCTGGTTTACAGATGAATGCACTGGGTTAGTGGACACAGCTCTACATGCTGGGAGGGTAACTGCTCCTGGTTTACCGATCAATGCACTGGGGTGGGGTACACAGTCCTATATGCTAGGAGGGTAACTGCTCCTGGTTTACCGATCAATGCACTGGGGTGGGGTACACAGTCCTACATGCTGGGAGAGTAACTGCTCCTGGTTTACAGATAAATGCACTGGGGTGGGGTACGCAGCCCTACATGTTGGGAGGTTAACTGTTCCTGGTTTACGGATCAATGCACCGGGGTGCTGTAAACAGTCCGTCATGCTGGGAGGGTAACTGCTCCTGGTTTACATTTCAATGCACTGGGATGGTGTACACAGTCCTACTTGCTGGGAGGGTAACTGCTCCAGGTTTACAGAACAATGCATTGGGGTGGTGTAAACATTCCGACAATTGGGAGGGTAATTGCTCATGGTTTGCAAATTATTTCACGGGTGATCACTGTTCAGATCCCTGTGCTGGTCAGTCATTCTGGTTGAGGTTTATAGATACTGCAATGATGTGGTCTGTGCTGCTCTCCATGCTGGATGGATATTTATTTCAGGTTCACACATTAGTGCCCTGCTGTGGTCTGAACACCTCCCAGTGCTGGACAGATATCTAGTCCGGGGTTATAGATCAATGCAATGCTGTGGTCTGCACTTCTCCTGGTGCTGGACAGATATCTAGTCCGGGGTTATAGATCAATGCACTGCTGTGGTCTGCGCAGTGTTCCACTCTGGACAGATCGCTGGATTGTATTGACCAGTGTAATGGATGAATCTGGAAAGATTGCTGGGTTGTACTGAGCAGTACGCTGGCCTGGTCTGCACAGTGTTCCACGGTGAACAGACATCTCCTCTGGGTGTATGGTGTCTGGTCTGGTTCTGTGAGGTGGAATGGGAATGTGGTATATCTAACCCTTTCAGCCGGTCTGGCAATGCCTTCAGTTCCCATTCCTGTGATTGGACCCTCTGTCTCTCACCCCATTAATGTTACAGTGTGCCCAGGCGCAGTACATCATGTTGGTGGGGTGGGTAAGAGGAAAGGTGATGTACAGGTCAAGGAGTTCCCCGGAACGTTCTGTTCCTAACATTCTATAAATGACATTCCCCGGAACGTTCAGTCCCCAACATTCTATAACTGACATTCCCCGGAACGTTCCGTCCCCAAAATTCTATAACCGACATTCCCCAGAACGTTCCGTCCCCAACATTCTATAACTGACATTCCCCGGAATGTTCTGACCCCCACATTCTAGAAATGACATTCCCGGGAACGTTCCGTCCCCAACATTCTATAACTGACATTCCCCGGAATGTTCTGACCCCCACATTCTATAAATGACATTCCCCGGAACGTTCCGTCCCCAACATTCTATAACTGACATTCCCCAGAACGTTCCGTCCCCAACATTCTATAACTGACATTCCCCAGAACGTTCTGTCCCTGACATTGTTTGTGAACGGCCGGACGTCAGTGAATTGAACAAACGATAAGATCCCGAGGGAAGAGATCCCGATCCAGGGAGAAGGAGACACTGTTCCGAAGGCCCCTCAGGTAGTTAAAGGGGTGAATACGTTTTCCCTGCGTTTATATTTCTCCACGACACAGGATCGACCACAATTTAGACAAAATACAGAAATTCCCAAACTCCGTTTGTCTTCAGTAAATTGGGAGAGAATCCCTCAGGCAGCAATGTTCCCACCCTCCGTATTAGGAACTGGGAAGGAGTGACCTGTGTCTGCTCACGAGTGATCGAGTGTGTGAAAATGTTCTAGAAACCATCTGTCATTATGGATGTGCCTCTGTGTGTTTGGGGAGGGAGGGTTTCTTGTGGTTTATGTCACATTTTTCTCAGTAATTCAGACCTTCCCATTCGATATTCCAGCTCCAATTATTTGAATAAATCCCTGAATACAGGGACACATTTGAAAATATCACTGGGTCCCTGATCAAACGGGTCCCTTTGCCTCCAGGCTGATGGATAATGGGTTTGTTTTCCTTCCTCACAGTTAACGTAGTGACCATCTACGTCCTGCTTTATAAAGATTGTGGATTGTCTCCATGTGTCAGACGTTACTTGGGGGCCATGGCAGCGGCGGATCTCCTGGTCATTATCCTCGACCTGATCCTGAGACACAGTCCCATTGTTTATCAGGAGCAGTTTTATTTCCTAATGGACTCCGACCCGTGTGTAATATCCACGCCGCCCTGCTTTATGCAGCCACTAACTGCTCTATCTGGTTCACCGTCACTTTCACCTTTGATCGGTTTGTGGCCATTTGTTGCCAGAAGCTGAAAAGTAAATATTGCAGTGAGAAAACGGCGGCTGTGGTTCTGGGAGCAGTGACTGTGCTGAGCTGTTTAAAGAACATGTTCTGGTATTTTATGTTCACGGCTCGGTATTGGCTGGTGAACGCCCCCTGGTTTTGTGATGTAACAGGCGCTGTTCGATTCTCCAGTGTCTGGGTCTCAATCGAGTTCCTCCACCACATTCTAACCCCGTGTGTCCCATTTCTCCTGATTCTGCTGCTCAATGTTCTCACCGTCAGACACATTTTAGTGACCAGCAGAGCCCGCAGGAGACTCCGCGCTCACATCAATGGGAACGCTCAGTCTGACACAGAAATGAGGAACCAAAAAAAAATCCGTCATTTTACTGTTTGTGATCTCGGCCAATTTCATCCTGTATGGTCAACGTTCATGCTATATTCTATATGGAGACGGATGTGGTTTATTGGGTATCGGTCTGTACATCTCTATAACTTTGTGCGGGAATTGGGCTTCATGCTGCAAATCTTCAGTTATTGCACAAACACCACGAGTTATGCCATGACCCAGACTACGTTCAGGCAGCAGCTGAAGAATGTGCTGAATTATCCCTTCACCCAAATCCATCCATCCATCAAATTCCCTCATTAATCAATCCATCCGGGATTTTCTCATTTCAGTTCAGTGTTTCAGCGATGGAGTAGCCTGTCACTATGGTAACAGACTGAGGGTAACGCTGGTTTGTCCATCCTTATCCCACAGTGGGGTTACAGGGAAACATTTCAATGTTTCTCACAACTCAGGGGCAGTGAGAAAAGGCACCATCCCACTGACTGTATCCATCATTTCCATTTCTAAATAATAAAAATTGTTGATTAAAGCGTGCAGAGCAGCAGAGTGGACGATGCTGTTGTGTGTCTTTGTGTTGGAGAGGCTGAGCTGGAGAGAGACAGACTCAGTCCCAAGTCCTGGTCTTCAGGGAAGGGGAGTACACTGTGCACTGAGCTCAGGAGCTGGGTTTTACTCCTTCTGTCCGCCAATTCCAACCTGGACTCCCATCTCTTCTTCACCTCTTTTTCTCGTCGATTCTCTCCCCCTCTCTCTCTTTCTGCACACTCTCACCACCTCTCCCTGTCACTCTCCCTCACCCCTCTCTCTCACACACACACACACATCCCCAATTCGGTTTCCCCAATTGTCTCCATTCTTCTCTCTCACTCTTCCCCAAGCTCTCACTCTCCTGCCGTCTCTGTCTTCCTCCCGCAATTCCGTCTCGACAACATTTACCCCCTTCTTCCTCCTCCCACCGCTCTCTATCTTTTTTATCTCGCACCCCCTGCACACGCATCCTCACCACCAACCCACACCACTCACACACACCAGTCTCTGGGTCAGAGGTAAAGGGAAGAACCAGGGATACAGATTGTGTCATTTAGAGAGGGAGGGAGGGACAGGAGCGAGAGAGATTCAGTCAAAGAGAAACGGAAGGAGGAGGGAAAGGAGGGAGAGGGAAAAAAGAGACAGATACCGAGGGAGGGGGATCGGGAGTGAGAGAAGGTGGAGAGAGAGTGAAGGAGCAGGGAGAGGGAGATGGGGAAAGAGAGGAATAGGGCGATGGAGCAGTGAGAGACGGGAGGAAATAATGAGAGAGAGGGGCGAGAGTGAGAGTGGGTAAGACAAAGAGGGAGACGGAGAGAGATATTCTGCTTGAACCTGTCACCTCAGTATCTAACATCAGACTTGAACTTGTGTTAACTCACCAAGCTGAGTTACAATCTGATGTCAATCAGTTATAGGTTTGTCAATCAGCTCAAGTGCAGTATATGGCCCATTGACTATCACATTGCTCATGTTTCCTCCTGAACTGTGTTGCTCTGAATTCTCTTCACTGCTGATTGCAGTGGAAGTCACTTCTGCCAAGCCGGTGTTGTCACAGGCTTCACAATCGATGTTGCAATCTTCAATGTCCTTGGATGCTCACATACTGCTGACAGTGCTCTGGGTCAACACCTGGTGATCCCAAACTGTTGCTGGTGCCATTTCCTGAGGATATCTTTCTGACAATGAAGATAATGACCAGCCTTTCATCACACACCATGATTGTAAAATATTGTTGGTGATCAAAATATATTTTTGTGCTAAGTTGGTCTGGCCAAACTCCAACTCTGACAGATGATGTGACATTCCTGATCCCCCATCTGATCCTGTCCACCAATTACGGCCACTGTATGTGTCTGTGGTTTTGCACCTTAAGAACTGCATGGACTCTGCTGGTCTCCATTCCCGCGTATTATTTTCTCTTCTTAGAATTGTCCTCTGTTGATACTGGCTTCTGCTGTACTCACCAAACTGAACAGTTTGCTCTGGAGTGAAATCTTCTTTTGGCTGTAATAAATGTAACAGCAGCACCTCAACACTTCCCACAGCAACTCTGCCTCTTATGAATTCTGACTTGAAGTTACCGTAGTTGCGTTTTTCAATAATCTGTAAAGACCATTAATTGAATTATCAATGGATTGCCCTGGATGCCTGAACCCTTCTGTTAAATCCTGCACTTTGAAGGATTCGATTTGCTCTGACGTTGAAGTAAATGTCAAAGACTCTCAGTACCTCTTCAAAAGTACCTGTTGCCTCTTTTATACCGTCACAGACAATAACAATATTAGCTATGCTCCCGATTGTATATCGAAGTGTGATTACTTGTTTAACATATGATTTATATCTAATTTG
>NW_025201780.1:0-7333 GCF_004010195.1 Chiloscyllium plagiosum
TTCCGAGACAATGCTGAAAAGAGAGAAAGAAAGTACATAATAAGAGTGGGCCATAAAAAGTGCATTTCACCAATCACAGTCTCGATTAGATTACCTTTCCCTTCCGATGTCTCCAGGACGGAGATGAAGTAAATGGGAGAAATTCAATAACAAATGACATCGAAATTCATTGGAACGATTTTCTCATTGGCCAGAAAACCAAATAACGACGAGTCGAGTCACCGTAGGACTTTGTTTCGCAACAGCGATGAAACGACAGTCTCCATTCGGTTCCAGTAAAAATTCAACTTGCCTGGAACGTAAAGCAACAGCAGAGCTGCTTGCGATTTTCCGCGCGGGAGGCGAACACGATCATGACAGCACAGACACTTCGGAAAATTTGGCACTTTACCGCACCCCAGTTAATTCCACGGGAAGCAAATTCATTTTGCTTCTGTTTCAAACAGAAATGCAGTAGGGGTCTAAACCACATTTGAACAAGCGGCGTCGTTGGAGCTGATCAGCAGAAATGGCAGCGGTGGGATTCGAACCCAGGCCTCCGTCGGTACTGGAGCCTTAATCCAGCGCCTTAGACCGCTCGGCCACACTACCAGCCGCGCGCGGCCGCCCATTTTCTTGCACTTCCAATTGTGCTCCTGCATAATAACACATGCAAAGTCACTTGAAAAGGGTTCCATGACCCCTCTCCGTTTCGCACAGCTGCTGGGATGTGCCCGTCTGCAATATCAATTTCGCAGCAGATAATGATAGCCCATCAATCCAGACTAAAATCAATGGTAAGCTGAGTCTATCTTCTCAGACTCTTTTCAGCTACAAATGTATCTGTGAGTACGTGAGATCATATGATCGGTTATGATTTGGTCAAATTACCATGAGCTGCTTGACATTACTGCAATTTCGATTCTTGCTTTGCTCAATGATTTCACCCATTGCTCGAAACAGGACACCTTTCACGTTTACACGGAACACGAAACACACCGGACTACAGGGAAAATGCACAAAGCTGAGCAGGCCGTTTTCCACATCATACCGTGCAGCATAGTTACAGTCACTGTGTCTGTTTTGCAGAATAAGAGTCCCAAAGAATGTTCTCCACCCGAAAACCGGAGGTAGCATTACATTCCGAGAACGACAAGTCACATTGTGAGGATGCTCTGACCTCGGAGCCAGTTCGAGATGCCACTTTCCTTGCCTTTTACCTTAACCGTGCAATTTGCTGCAGAGATGTTCATTCCTGGACATGAGCCACATGGATACCAACTGAGTTGGAAACCTGTGTGGGCTTAGAGGAGAAGCGACTCAATAAATTTTGCTAAATTCCATGGTGCTTATTAGAAATGCAGTTTCTGTTCACGTCAATCTAAAAGGCAGTTTCTGAACATAGTAACAGAAGTCAAAAGATAATTACCTCACCCCATCCCCACTCCGGAAGAGGTGCTAACTGCCCTTGAGTGCTTTTTGTTCTCGATGTGAAGAGTTCTCCCGTCTGAGTCACCTTCACGCCTCTGGTTGCTGAGTGAATCGCAAAGAAGGAATTTCACCAGAGCTGCAACTGACTCACTTCCCCACTCGCCCTTCCCGTGTACATTTCCTGCTCGTCAGTGACTTAAAGAAAACCAAATGGATGCGATGTCATTCTGCAGCCTCTCTGTCGATTCCTCCGTTTCAGATCACGTGGCGCACCTTAATACTAGCGACGCTATGAAAGCACAGGTCCAGAGGTTCCTCTGAGAGTCTAATTTCTTTCGTTGCTGTTGCTGATTGAATGAGCCACTAACGTGCGAACTGCTCCAAAACATGATTCAGGACCTCTGGTGCCAACTCTCGCACGTTGAATAACGACAGACAGCATCCAAAGGAGGTCTTTCAAACATTTTGGAACCTGAGTGCACCACCACTTCCCAGACAATGCTGAAACGAGAGAAAGGAAGAACATCATAAGAATTGGCCATAATAAGTGAATTTCACCAATCACAGTCTCGATTAAATTACCTTCCCCTTCCGATGTTTCCAGGACGGAACTGAAGGAAATCGGAGAAATTCCATAATATATGACATCGAAATTCAATGGAACGATTTTCCCATTGGCCAGAAAACCAAATAACGTCGAGTCGAGTCACTGTAAGACTTTGTTTCACAACAGCGATGAAGAAACAGTCTCCATTCGTTTCCAGTAAAAATTCAAAATGCCTGGAACAGTAGAGGTGCTAGCGATTTTTCATACGGGAGGCGAACACGATCATGACAGCACAGACACTTCCCCACACCACAGTTAATTCCCTGGGAAGCACAGCCATTTTTATTCTGTTTAAACATCAAAACAGCTGGGATCCTCATTGTATTTTAAGAAGCTCCGTCGTTGGAGCTTGTCAGCAGAAATGGCAGCGGTGGGATTCGAACCCACGCCCTTGTCGAGACTGGAGACTTCAAAATTTGGGACAAGATTTGTAGCTCGGGTGCTCGTTGTTGTGATTTTATTTGCCGTGCTGCAAATTTGTTTTGCAAACGTTTCGTCCCCTGTCTAGATGACATCCTCAGTGCTCGGCAGCCTCCTGTGAAGCGCTTCTGTGGTGTTTCGCCGGTATTTATAGTGGCCTATCCCTGCCGCTTCCGGTTGTCATTTTCAGCTGTCCGCTGTAGTGGCCGGTATATTGGGTCCAGGCCAATGTGCTTGTTGATAGAGTTTGTGGATGAGTGCCATGCTACTAGGAATTTCCTGGCTGTTCTCTGTTTGGCTTGTCCTATCATGGTCGTGTTGTCCCAGTCGAATTCATGTTGCTTGTCGTCTGCGTGTGTGGCTACTAGGGATAGCTGGTCGTGTCGTTTTGTGGCTAGTTGATGTTCATGGATGCGGATCGCTAGCTGTCTTCCCATTTGTCCTATGTAGTGTTTTGTGCGGTCCTTGCATGGGATTTTGTACACTACATCAGTTTTGCTCATGCTAGGTATCGTGTCCTTCGTTCTGGTGAGTTGTTGTCTGAGAGTGGCTGCTGGTTTGTGTGCAGTTATAAGTCGTAATGGGAGTAGTAGTGTGGCTGTCAGTTCGGAAATGCTCCTGATGTTTGCTATTATGGTTAGTCCTTTGGGTTGCGGCATGTCCTCGTTCCGTTGTCTTTCTCTTAGGTATCCGTTGATGAAATTGCGTGGCTTTCCGTTTTTGGTGAATTCATTGTTTCGGTGTTCTTCTTCCTCTTTTTGCAGTTCTAGTGTGCTGCAGTGTGTTGTGGCCCTTTTGAATAGTGTCTTGATGCAACTTCGTTTGTGTGTGTTGGGGCGATTGCTTTCATCGTTCAGGACTTGGTCTATGTGTGTCGCTTTCCTGTATACCTTTGTGGTGAAATCTCCGTTCGGTGTTCTCTGTACCATCTCGTCTAGGAATGGGAGTTGGTTACCTTACCAGGTACAACAATCAATTCAGAAAGCAAATGGAATTTTGACCTTCATTGCTGAAGGGATTGTGTTCAAAAGCGGAGTTTATGTTCCAACTATATTGGATGCTGTTGAGGCCACACCTGGAGTACTGCATGCAGTTTCTGTCTCAAGGATGTAGTGGCACTAGAGGAGGTGCAGAGGAGGTTAACTAGATTGATTCCAGAGTTGAGGGGGTTGGCTAAACAGAGACTGAGTAGATTGGGATTATATTGATTGGCATTCAGAAGAATGGGAAACATATAAAATAATGAATGGAATGGAGAACATAGAAGTAGAGAGAATGTTTCCACTGGCTGGTGAAGCCAGGACAAGAGGGCATCACCTCAAGATTCGAGGCAGCAAATTTAAGACTGAATTAAGAAGGAACTTCTTAACCTCTATGGAATTCATTGCCCAGGGAAGTAGTTGATGCTAGTTCAGTAAACGTTTTTAAAGCTAAGATAACTCTTTTAAAAATAACTAATTAATTAATTATTTAAGGGATATGATGAGAACGTTGGTAAATAGTTCTGCGTCCACAAAATGATCAGCCATGATCTTAATGAATGGCAGGACGGCCTTATCGTGTTCCTAGTTCTTTTGTTGTTATATTTTGCATTTCTCCCTCACTTTTGACTTTCAGGTGCTGGTGTTGGATTAGGATGGACAAAATTAAAATTCACAGAACTGGGACATTTGTGGACTGTGATCTCAAAGGAAGCGAGCAAACACAATTCTGATTACATTTCAAGTTCACTGACCCTTTGTCTGAATGGAGAAAAGGTCACTGGACGTGAAACTTACAATGTTTAATTCCCCTCAGAGATGCTGCTGGACTTGCGGTTCTCCAGCACTGTGCTTTCTGTAGTGAACTTTATTTACAAAACAGATCGGAAAAATACTAATCTCCAAAAGTGAAAGGTTCATTGCAAACATGAGCATAGTTTCCACACTTGAATTACACAAGCACGTCTCAGTTTAAAAACAAGATTTTACTCAAAGTAACATTCTGTCTCAAAATTCGCCAATTTACACCAGTAATAAAGCTCGTCCATCTAATGAACCACATTTACCAAAGAATGATCACATGTCACAAAATTGAAGGACAAGAGCATGTCTCATTAAAGGAGCTGAAGTCAAACTCTCAATTTTTGGAAGGATTTTTATTAAACCTGATTGAACATTTAAATCTCAGAGCAAAACCTTTGCTTTTTTAAATAAAGTGTGTGGGAAACATCCCACATTTTCCTAAAGGTTCATTTCGGCCTGATACATAGAGCCAAAGGTCAAGCAAACATCACACTTTCCATTCACCCCAACAAAGGGCTGACACCACATTTCTTCAAGATTTAAAGTATTTTCTAAATTGTTTGTAAAATCATTTGTCACGTTAAAGAACTGGACAATAAATGTCATTGTATACAATAAGAGTGAAGCCTGTGACAGCAGATTTAACTTTGGAGGGCAGTGTGTGCGCTTTCTAAATTCTGGGAGCACTTTGGGAGACTGCTCCCAGATGGTGATAGTGAGCATATCTGGATTGCACTTTTTAGATTTGGGAATCCTTGAGAGACAATCTGTGTTTTCAATAGTACTTGGCTTACGTTGTACAGTAAGCAATTCATAAAGTTACTTATGTATTGTTGTTGACTATCCGAATGGTATTCAAATCTACCAGTTTGCCTTCAATAATGTAAATACATCTATTGTAAATATTTGGAACATTCCAGAACTGTCCAGTGCTTGGCAAATTCAGGGGGGACAAAAATTCACATTGAGTAATTAGAAATTAAGAATCCAAAAGGACTTAACCACTGAAGTATTCAATTCAATTAGGTAAATGGAGTGCTCACATTTAAAATACCTCTTATCCATAGGAATGGATGGACTGACAGAATTGGGACCAAATTCCTAGCTGGGGCATGTGAAATGTGCTTTGATAAAATCACCTGCATTTACCAACAATAATTTTGCAAGCTCGGAAATGTAAGAAACAATACAAGGTTCATTACTGCTCCAGTCAGGTCCCAAGCTCTGTGAAAAAATAACAATATTCAGGTTTATTGCATACACTCTGAAATAGGAGTTTCTTCTACAGATCTTGCAAGTTTCCCCAATGAGCACAGTCCATCCAAATGATGTTGCTAACTTTGGCCAACTCATTTCTTTCCTAGCCTCTATAGCCTGAAGAGTGACCAGAAGCAATTACTCCATTACTGACGAGGTTTTTTTTTCCTTCAGAATTGATTTCCATATATTCAGTGCCCAGAAAAGTTAACAAGCTTGTTATCTTTTATACAGCAATGATTCAGTGGGAGTAAAACAGTGGGAAGGGATTGAACGTTTTCTTGCTTAACAATCAAGCTGCCTAAATTTTAAAAATGAACACTTCTTAATAGTTCACTAGATCCTAATGAAATATTTCCTGCGTAACAAATCACATGACACATAGATATTCAGATAATAAAACAAGTTTGTTCATTGAAGAACTCAGAGGAAAAAGTCATGAAATAATGTGAGACTGATATACCTCAATTATCATTCCAAGTGCTGTCTGCATAAATTCTTCTTTTCCTCCTCGAAGTATTTAACTTCTTGAATAATTGAGGGAATAAAGTCACAGATGTACAACACCAAATCAGACTCTTCAGTCCGACTTGCCCATGCTTACCTGATATCAAAAATTAATCTAATCCCATTTGCCAGAATTTGTTCCATATCAACCTTAAACCCTTTCTACTGATTATCAGTTTATTTTACTTTTTCAGCACTTGAAATACTGACATTTTTGTTCTCCCAACATTGCTTAAAGATGTCAAAAGTTCATTCATCGATGTTAATTTTGTAATCTTTCACAAAGAAACAAGTGAGAACAACACATAGCTGAGTGCAAAACAAAAAACTGCAGCTGCGCGATATCTGGGAACACTCTAAAGGTGAGGCACTGATACTGCACAAGTCTGTCAGCACGGTTTCAATTACTGACAATAATTTAGTAATGTCTTAGCCTTCACATAGTTAAGGTAAATGTGAGATATCTGAATTTCATGAATTGGTTCCTATTGCACTTTGGTCAACAAAAGTTATTCTTGGTTTAATCTACACAAAGGAGAAAGTGATGATCAAAGAACCTGGTCATCAGAGCCGAAAAGTGTCATGCAGGAAAAGCACAGCAAGTCAGGCAGCATCCAAGAAGCAGGAGAGTTGATGTTTCGGGCATAAGCCCTTCATCAGGAATCACAGGCTTCAGAAAAATAACTGGCATAGACTTATGCCAATACATACGTAGAAGGATCAAAGCATGTTACTATCAGATTAGAGACTAATTTCAGATTTGATACCATTCAGTGCAACATTTCAGTATGATATTTACATATGTACCTAAAAGAGAAGTTGTCTAAAATTACAAGCTCTAGGATGATTATATGATTAAACCTGGAAATAAAGCTGGTGAACAAGAATGGCAAAGTGAAGTCCCATCAGTACCGCCTTGGGCAGTGTCAAGTAAGAATTTGAGAGCAGAGTTGCCACTTTGGTGTAACCTGCAGTCTGGCTAAATTGCAGCAAACATTTGTTCAATTTTATTTGCAAACTATTTAATGCAAAATCCTCCTTGCCCAATAATGAGGCAGCAATTTGGGATGTCATTTTTAAAATATATTATTTTCAAAGTTCCCCGCAATTAAGAGTGATCACTTGGTGCTGTCTGCATAACCCAGTAGAAAAGGAATTAACAAAAAAAAACATTATAACCCAAATTCAGAGTCACTAATTTATTGATATTGTATGGGTCCGGCATTGATAAGTAATCGATTTTTTAAAATAAATCCAGATAAATTTACTAACTACATTGGAGTACAGTCAAGTTTCTTACTGAACAGTGACTGGATTGGACAGAGTCCGCATGGTTTTAAGAGAGGGG
>NW_025201781.1:0-3208 GCF_004010195.1 Chiloscyllium plagiosum
TGTTGGACTATGACCTGGTGTTGTGTGATTTTTAACTTTGTACACCCCAGTCCAACACCGGCAACTCCAAATACTGTTTATTCAGAGCTCCTTACTAGTGCATGATGGGAGAGATTCCTCTCTAGAATTCTGTGGCTCCTCCAGATAAGTACAACGTTTTGATGTGTTTCCTGCATACGTTCCAGTAATATATCCCACCTGACGCGAACTCCTGGGTTCGGGATTTCAGCTGGGAAGTTTCTGTGCTCCGTTTCCCAGTTACGGATTCTCTATCCTTCTGCAACTTCCCCTCTCACCTCATGCTGTTGCTTTGCCATTTATTTCACAAAATGGTTAACCATTGCACATCTCCAGCCCTCCCACTACAACACCCTCTGCAGTTGCATCGTCCATCCAGTCACTGATTCAAAGGGACAGCCCCGTCCCCTTTGCTGGGGTTGACCTCAGTTTCATTCGGATGTTGGGGATTACGCTTACCCGTCCCTGCCTGTCTCTGTCACAGCCTTAGTCATACTAGCTTTCAGTGTCTGCTTCATTCCTTCAACTGTCCCTGAGCTCTGGGGTGATATGGGGAATGGGATTTCTGTTCAGTACCAAACAGGGCACAGAGCTGTTTAACTACGTTCCATGGAACATATGTCCCTTTATCAGAATTTTCAGGGGATTGCCTCCACTCACTGAGTAAACCTGTTTATTAAGACCTAGCAGGACTTCCATCCCTGTGATTGGGATGGTGGTGTGTGTAAAATCCATCAAAATTCTTCCCATGGGCCCCTGATCCTGTGCTGCTGCCTCCATCTTATCCTGATTGCATTGCCTGGCTCACATTGTGTACAGACTACACACCTTCAATAAAACCTTGCTGTATCTCTCCCTGATCCCGGCCACCCCTGTAGTGGGTCATCTGAGATTGCATTGTATCCTGCCCAATATGGGCTGACCCATCATATATTTTGAATAGTGTTTGCCTTATACAGTGTATTGGCACTGCTGGATCACCCAGACTCTGTCGTGTCCTATTACTGCCCCACCCTTTTCCCATTCCTATCTCTCCTGTTGTGGGGCTGTATCTGGGAAGGTCTTTAAACTTACCTTTCTCGCTTCTGCAGCTACTGCCACTGTCACTTCCCCAAATGTCTGCACTGTTTCAGTCAGTATTTTACCTGCCTCACCCACATAGACACTGCCCCTTTGGTGTGGGTTTCGACTTTCCTGTGAGCTCTAATCTTCTTTATTGCTGCTTCACTCGGAAAGTTAGCTGCTTCCACTAACTCTCTGACCTGTCCTTCATGCTCTATGTGGCCCCCAGGCAGGGTGATGTACCTTCACCAAGCCCAGTCATGAACTATACCAAAGGCATGCTGACTGTGTTCATTTTGCCTCCCTGACCCCTGGCTAATGTCCGCGCTTGTGCCAGGGCTCGTGATGGTTCTCTATTTCTGGATTATCCCACACAAAATTCCCACAATAATTAAACAATCCTAAAGCTTGTCTGACGCCTTCATGGTGTGTGGGTGGATAGTTTTATAATCATAGTTTTTGATCCCGCTGGGACTGTCCCCTCTCCCTTCCTGATATGATCTCCCCAATATGATGTCCCAGTTCCGACTCTCCCTACCTTCCCAGTTGCACTCTCTGTGCGTTAATTGTAAGCCTGGCCTGGCTAACCTGACCCAATACTCTGTTTAATATCTGGATATGTTCTTTCTCACCGACTGTGGTGATGAGGTTTTGGTAAGATCAATGTGACTAAATGCATCAACACACATCGGTGGGATATACTAGAATATTGTGGGATCCCTGAGGTAATAGTATCCTGGTGGCCTGTTCTCCTCGGTCAGTAAACACCACTTTCTTCTGCCATTCAATGTCCACAGATATGGACCAAGACTATTTCCAGCTTCTGTCAATCTGTCACTCTCACAATTACTGCCTCCTCAGCCCCAGCTTTGATTTGATCCTGTTTGTGTGGGGAATGAGAGGGCCCTCAATCTTTACAGGGTCGATAGATAACAACCCACTTTTTTTGTTTGAGTTACGCACACGGCTGAGTTGGTCCAAGCTATAACCTACCAGATTCTCTGACTGTCCCAGTCTCCTTACAATGTTGCGTCTCCGGAGAGGCTGCCTCTCCTTTCTTTCTGTCCCAGTCCTGGCCGGAGCATCCCCATGTTTAAATTCGGGTGTTGACATCAATAGTTTTAGAATAAATAGGAGCAACTCCCAGAATGGTGCCGTCTTGTGTTTCACACCTCCATATCTGTATACATTTTGTCATACTCCCGATCGACATCGGGACAGGTTTGCTTCATCCAACTTCCTAGGTTCCCTCTCCGACTACTCTCATTTGAGTAATTGAAGTGGTGAGGGGTAAATCCTTATCAGTAACTGACAAAGATGCTCTGGTATTAGCATCATGCAGTGCTGGCCCCTGAACAGCGTGTGAATAAATATTCATGTGCTATGCATATACCTACGTGAACACAGGCCACACACAATGTGAACACCTCTCTCCCTCTCTCTGCCTACGTTCCTTGTCTGTGTGCCCTTTCCTGCTTCCCTTGTAACATTGTGTGTCTGATTACTCTCCCTGTGTTGCAGCTATTCCCCTGTGTTTCTGAGTTTGCCTCAGCTCTCATGGCCCAATTCAGAATGTGGTTAGAATTATCTCCCACTGGGTGTCTCATGTTTATAAGTACAGTTAAATATGGTCCCATGTCATCTTTTAAATACATCAAACCGATTTCATCAGAGGTTGGGGTTTGGTAATCCCCCGTGGTCCTTACACACGTGAGGCTTCCTCTCTGTGTGATCCTCAATATTACCCTTGGGTCCCTGAGTCACGAAGGTTATTTTAGCACATTATGCCTGTCCCCTCCCCAGTGTGTCCCTGTAATATCTGTAAATTCCTGGAGCCACTGATCGACTGTGCACTGGGGGGGATCCGGCTCACACCCCCACCCTCTTATTGCAGGGACAGGTTCTGCTGTACACGTCAGGGCATCTTGGGCCGAGGGAGGATATGTACATCAACATCAGTGAGACTGTGTACCTCAACTAATTCATCCATATTCTCCCAATAAGACCAATAATTACCATTTCTCTGTCAGGCTGGGTGTTCATTCACCAACATCTGTCATTCAGCGGGTGAACTGTTCAGGTTTAGTTTCTGTCAGTTCCCTTTGTTGCTCCCTACTGTCTGTCCAAG
>NW_025201781.1:6646-7335 GCF_004010195.1 Chiloscyllium plagiosum
CTGCTGTGTTGGTGGTGGCAGTGCTGTTGGTTGGTATAGTAAGGGCCGGGGTGAATACTGGGCTTTGGTGAGAAAGGGGAACCTGAGAAAGGTAAGGTGAGATTCTTTTGTCTTCCTCGATAAGAAGAGGGAATGATGGCAGTTCGGACAGTGTGGAGCCGTTTTAATCTTGCAGGCATTCTATCTTATAATATTCATTTTGTGTGATATGTGTGTCACTGGCTTGGCCAGCATTGATAGACCAACCCTCTGAACAGTTCCAGAGATGTCGAGAAAGGATAGCATAGATGATTCTCGATCGGAGTGAGAGAGGCAGGGTAGTTGTCATAGGGGACTTCAACTTTCCAAATATTAACTGGGAACACTATGGTACGACTACTATAGATGGGTCAGTTTTTGTCCAGTACGAGCAGGAGGGCATCCTGACACAGTATGAAGACAGGACAATAAGGGGGGAAGCCACATTAGATTTGGTACTGGGTAATGAGCCTGGCCAGGTGTTAGACTTGGAAGGAGGTAAGCACTTTGGTGATAGCGATCACAATTCTGTTATGTTTACTTTAGTGATAGCAAGGGATAGGTGTATACCCTTGGGTAAGAGTTATAGCTGTGGGAAAGGCAATTTCGATGCGATTAGGTAAGATTTAGGAATCATTGGATGGGGAAGAAAACTGCAGGGGATGGGCACA
>NW_025201782.1:0-4898 GCF_004010195.1 Chiloscyllium plagiosum
GTGTGAGTATGTGCATGTGTCTACGTTTGTGTGGGAGAGCATGTGTGTCTAAGTGAGAATGTGTTTGAGAGAGAGTGTGTGTCCCCATCAAACATGCCCAAGACAGTGTCTCAGTGTGTGTCTATATGTTTGAAATGTGTGAATTTCTGAGTGTCTGAGTGTGTATATGTTTAAGTGTATTTCTGAGAGATATGGACCTCAGATTTAAGTCAGCATGGCTTTGTCCATGGGAAATCGTGTCTCAGTAACTTGATTGAGGTTTTTGAGGATGTGACCAGTAAGATAGATGAGGGCAGTGTGGTAGACATTGTCTACATGGACTTTAGTAGTGCCTATGACGAGGTTCTGCATGGTAGACTGATTAGTAAAGTTAGATCAAATGGGATTCCAGGAGAGCTTGCCAATTGGATATGAAATTGGTTTGATGCTTGGAAACAGAGTGATGGAGCGTTGATTTTCAGATTGAAGTCCTGTGACCAGTGACGTTCCACAGGAATTGTTGCTGTTTGTCGTTTGTCATTTATATAAACGATTTTGATGAGAATTTAGAAAAGATGGTTAGTAAGCTTGCAGATCACACCGAAATTGGTGGCACAGTGGACAGTGCAGAAGGTGATAAGATTACAAAGGGATCCTGATCAATTGAGCCAATGGACTGAGATGTGGCAGATGGAGTTTAATTTGGATAAATGTGAGAGATTGTATTTTGGGAAGACAAAGAAGGACAGGATGGATAACGTAAAATGGTGAGACCCTGGGGAATGTTGTTGACAGAGAGACCTAGGGGTTCAGGTGCATAGTTCTTTGAAAGTGGCATCACAGTTGGCAGGGTGATTGAGAAGGGCTTTGACGCACTTGCCTTCATTAGTCAGACCATTGAATCGAGGAGCTGGGATGTCAGATTGCAGCTGTACAGGACATTGGTGAGGCCTCTTTTGGAATACTGTGTACAGTTCTGATTGCCCTGCTAAAGGAAAGATATTAAACTGGAGAGGGTGCAGCAAAGATTTACAAGGACGTTACTGAGCCTGGAGGGTTTGAGTTATAAGGATAGGCTGGAGCGTCAGAGGCTGAGGGGTGACCTTATCGTGATTAATAAATCATGAGGGGCATAGAGTCGGTGAATGTCAAAGGTTTTTTCCCCAGGGTAGGGGAGTCCAAAACGTAAGTTTAAAGTGGGGGGCGGGGGGGGGGAGATTTAAAGAGGACCCGAGGGGCCATTTTTCACACAGAGGATGGTTCCCAATGGGAATGAGCTGCCAGAGGAAATGGTAGATGCAGGTACAATGACAACATTTAAAAGACGTTTGGGCAGGCACATGGTTTAGAGGGTTAGGGGCCAAAGTCAAGAGTGTGGTGCTGGAGGGGCAGGAGAATCGACATTTCGGCTATCAGCTCTTCATCAGGTGCCCGAAACGTCGATTCTCCTGCTCCTCGGATGCTGCCTGATAATGGTGTCAGTTGTTGTTCAGTGAGGTAGGTATCTCACCTCTAACACAGACTCTGGGTTCAAGTCCCAGTCCAGGAGCTGAGCCTAAAGATCCAAGCTGATGTGCTCATGCAGTATTGAAAGAGCACTGTCTTTTGGAGGAGAATATTAAACTAAAAGATTCCATGGCACTCTTTCAAAGGAGCAAAGGGGAGTTGTGCCTGATCAATATTTATCTCTCAAACATTGTGACAAAACATTGCTGTTTGTGGGAGCTTGCTGTGCACAAATGGGCTGCAACGTCTCCGACAGTATAACAGTGACCATTCTTCAAAATTATGCTTCCTGGGTATAAAGTGCTTTAAGACATCTGGGGGCCATGAAATGTGCTGTCTAACTGGAAGCCTCTGAAATATTAATGCAACTCTTGTGTCACTTTCAAATCTACGCAAGCTTTTGGCAGGGTGGGGAGTTTGCTCGACCGTGACACACGAAGCGTGATAACAGCGCCATGAATTCTGTTCTTCTGGAGTGCGTTTCCATAGCAACCACGTTCTGAGGGCAATGGTCCCTTTTCCAGCTGCTGCAGTCTGACCAAACGCTATGAGCCTTGACAGGCTGGGAAGGCCCTCAGATCAGTACCGTGCCCGTGCCAGCGAAACTGCTCCGAACTCGGACAGCTTCCACCTCTGAGCTAGAAACAGCAGCACATCCACCAGAGCTCAACCTCTTCTCTGGCTTTCATCTTGACAACGTGCTTCCATCATATTCGCAGATGGGCGCTCGGTGAGGTTTGGCTTGAAGACAATATTATAAAATGAGAACCTAAAAAAAGCATATGAACTGGGAGTGAGTAGGCCATCCAGACCCTTGGTCCTGCTCTGCTATCCGACAGGATTGTGACTGATCTGGGTCAGTTTCTTTTGCATCCTATCTCCGCACCCCTTGATTCCTGCAAAGTCTAAAAATAAGTCAACGCTCAGACTTGGGCATTCTCAACAATGGAGCATCTACCGCTCTCCAGAGCGGAGAATTTGAAAGGTCCACAAACGTTAGAGTGAAGTAATCTCTCCACATCTCAGTCCAAAGTGATTGGTGAGGCCACTTTTCAAATACTGTCTATAGTTCTGATCTCCCTGCTGTCAGAAGGATGTTGTGAAACTTGAAAGGATTCAGAAAAGATTTACAAGGATGTTGCCAGGGTTGGAGGGTTTGAGCTACGGGGAGAGGCTGAACAGGTTGGGGCTGTTTTCCCTGGAGCGTCGGAGGCTGAGGGGTGACCTTATAGAGGTTTACAAAACTATGAGGGGCATGGATAGGATAAATAGACAAAGTCTTTTCCCTGGGTGGGGGTCCAGAAGTAGAGGGCATAGGTTAAGGGTGAGAGGGGAAAGATATAAAAGAGACCTAAGGGGCAACTTTTTCACGCAGAGGGTGGTACGTGTATGGAACGAGCTGCCAGAGGATGTGGTGGAGGCCGGTACAATTACAACATTTAAAAGGCAACATTGAACAGGCAGGGCTGAGAGGGATATGGGCCAAGTGCTGGCAAATGGGACTAGATTAGATTAGGATATCTGGTCGGCAATGAGTCTATTTCCGTGCTGTATGACTCAATAGTCCCTTATTCTAAGAGTATGTACCCATGTCCTAGATTCCCAAGTCAGTGTCTGCTATGACATCGAAAGCATTTCTATCCTATTGTTCTGGTGCACACAAACATGACAGGAAGGGAAATCTCTTCCTCTTGAATTTGTGTTTATCTGGTCTTCAAAACTGACGTGACCAAGACATGATGTCATGTGACAGGAAGGCATGCGATAATGTTTCTGTGGTGACAGCAATTCACAGTAAAACAACATGATGTAGCAATAATCAATTGTGCTGAGGAAGTTCTTCGTATTGCACAAATTGGATAGGTATGTGTATAAAATATGGAATTTCCCTGCACATTATTAAAGTGATTTGGAGATGTCGGTGTTGGACTGGGGTGTACAAAGTTAAAAATCCCACAACACCAAGTTATAGTCCAACAGGTTTAATTGGAAGCACTAGCTTTCGGAGCGCTGCTCCTTCATCGGGTGGTTGTGGTGTATAAAATCGTAAGACACAGAACTTATAGCAAAAGTTTACAGTTGTGATGTAACTGGAATTATATATTGAAAAAGCGTTACTCTGTTTCTAACCCCGTGCTGTCCCTGTCCTGGGAGTGTTTGATGGGGGACAGTGTAGAGGGAGCTTTAATCTGTATCTCACCCCGTGCTGTCCCTGTCCTGGGAGTGTTTGATGGGGGACAGTGTAGAGAGAGCTTACTCTGTATCTTACCCCGTGCTGTCCCTGTCCTGGGAGTGTTTGATGGCGGTGGGGGCAGCTTTACTCTGTATCTAACCCTGTGCTGTCCCTGTCCTGGGAGTGTTTGATGGGGGGACAGTGTAGAGGGAGCTTTACTCTGTATCTAACCCCGTGCTGTCCCTGTCCTGGGAGTGTTTGATGGGGGACAGTGTAGAGGGAGCTTTAATCTGTATCTAACCCCGTGCAGTCCCTATCCTGGGAGTGTTTGATGGGGGGGGACAGTGTAGAATGAGCTTTACTCTGTATCTAACACTGTGCAATCCCTATCCTGGGAGTGTTTGATGGGGGACAGTGTAGAGGGAGCGTTACTCTGTATCTAACCCCGTGCTGTCCCTGTCCTGGGAGTGTTTGATGGGGAACAGTGTAGAGGGAGCTTTACTCTGTATCTAACCCCGTGCAGTCCCTATCCTGGGAGTGTTTGATGGGGGGGACAGTGTAATGGGAGCTTTACTCTGTATCTAACCCCATGCTGTCCCTGTCCTGGGAGTGTTTGATGGGGAGCAGTGTAGAGGGAGCTTTACTCTGTATCTAACCCCGTGCAGTCCCTATCCTGGGAGTGTTTGATGGGGGGGACAGTGTAATGGGAGCTTTACTCTGTATCTAACCCCATGCTGTCCCTGTCCTGGGAGTGTTTGATGGGGGGGACAGTATAGAGGGAGCTTTACTCTATATCTAACCCAGTGCTGTCCCTGTCCTGGGAGTTTGACCCTACCACCAAGGATATATTTCCATCCCCACCCCTATCAGCGTTCCGGAAAGACCACTCCCTCCATGACTCCCTTGTCAGGTCCACACCGCCCACCAACCCAACCTCCACTCCCGGCACCTTCCCCTGCAACCGCAAGAAATGCAAAACCTGCGCCCATACCTCCAGTCCATGAAACAAACTGCACCTCTTCATTCAATGAGTATTCATTAAATGAAACAGACTGCACGTGTACATTCAATAAGTAAAGCTTTCCTTATTTATTCAATGTCTCGAGCTTACCACTTTCATTCAATGAAACCAACTGCATTCCTTCAACCATTGATCCAACTGCAATCATTGAGTCAATGAATCAAACAGTATTAATGGATTCAATCAAACAAACTTAACTCATTTACTTCGTGTATCAAA
>NW_025201782.1:5272-7338 GCF_004010195.1 Chiloscyllium plagiosum
ACAGTGTAGAGTGAGCTTTACTCTGTATCTAACCCCGTGCTGTCCCTGCCCTGGGTGTGTTTGATGGGGAACAGTGTAGAGTGAGCTTTACTCTGTATCTAACCCCGTGCTGTCCCTGCCCTGGGTGTGTTTGATGGGGAACAGTGTAGAGTGAGCTTTACTCTGTATCTAACCCCGTGCTGTCCCTGCCCTGGGTGTGTTTGATGGGGAACAGTGTAGAGTGAGCTTTACTCTGTATCTAACCCCGTGCTGTCCCTGCCCTGGGTGTGTTTGATGGGGAACAGTGTAGAGTGAGCTTTACTCTGTATCTAACCCCGTGCTGTCCCTGCCCTGGGTGTGTTTGATGGGGAACAGTGTAGAGTGAGCTTTACTCTGTATCTAACCCCGTGCTGTCCCTGCCCTGGGTGTGTTGATGGGGGGACAGTGTAGAGTGAGCTTTACTCTGTATCTAACCCCGTGCTGTCCCTGCCCTGGGTGTGTTTGATGGGGAACAGTGTAGAGTGAGCTTTACTCTGTATCTAACCCCATGCTGCCCCTGTCCTGGGAGTGTTTGATGGGGGGACAGTGTAGAGGGAGCTTTACTCTGTATCTAACCCCGTGGTGTCCCAGTCCTGGGAGTGTGTGATGGGGGAACAGTGTGGAGAAAGCTTTACTCTGAATCTAACTCTGTGGTGTCCCTGTCCTGGGTGTGTTTGATGAGGGGGACAGTGTAGAGAGAGCTTTACTCTGTATCTAACTCTGTGGTGTCCCTGTCCTGGGTGTGTTTGATGAGGAGGACAGTGTAGAGAGAGCTTTATTCTGTATCTAACCCCATGCTGTCCCCGCCCTGGGAGTGTTTGATGGGGGTCAGTGGAGAGGGAGCTTTATTTTGTATCTCACCCTGTCCTTGGAATATTTGATACAACAGTATGTGGCATTTGCATGGATGACCATTCCTGGCACTTTATAGGATTTGCCACCTCTACCAGTGTATAGTCCTGGGTAAGGGTAGTTTGAGGGTATGCCTCCACCAAACCGCCTTTGTCTTCGGTTTATCTTAGGCCAACCTAGCGATTCCCGTTTCCTGGTATCTTCGGGAGCTGGTAGAAATCCATCTGCTCCCTCTGAAGGAAAGTGGAAAACTCCTCAGCTCCACTCCCGAGACAGTGTGTGACATCTGCAGAATGGGTGGAGCTACTGTGTCATAAACATTAACCCCTTCAGAACCATTGCCATCCATATCTCGACTGGCAGCATCAGTCATTCAATCACTCCTATTTCCCACACCATCACAGAGCTTGGTTCTATGTGCCCCCATAACCCTTCCTGACTTTGTACTTAGAACAACCTCAACTTTTTCCATCTCTTTCAGTTAACTCTGTTTCACCATTTCCACAGACCTGCTGAGCTTTGCCTCTTGGTTTTGCTTCCCATGTCCTGGCGAAGTGACGCCAAAACAGATTTCCAGTTGTCTGGGCCAAAATGGCTGCCAGCGTCGTTGCCATAGCAACAGTCAACTTGCTGGGTGAGAAAGGCCTTTGAGGGATGATGGTGTCGGTAGGAAGTGCGCACGCATACGATATATTTCATCCCGTTGTATGTTTTTGCTGTTCTTTACGGAGAGGAAACTGTTCGCCGAGGACGGTGCCCCTTTAATTGTTCGCTTCCTGACCTGAGGGAGGACGGGCTGTACTCTTTGTGGTGCTTTGACTCTATTGTTCCATTCTGGGAGCTCTTTGGGGAGTCGGGAGGCCATGGCAATAAAAAACAGCCCAAGCAATTCACTTTGCAAGCTATGAGCATTCCAGCAAGTTCCTGTTTTCTTTCCTGTGGGATTCTGTGAAGTTTCTTAAAAGGCGTTCCCACCCAATAGCAGTTCCTGTAGTGCTGTGATATACAGGCAATGGAAGTTACCCACTGAGCAGTGTCACCACCTTGGGAAATGTCAGCTATGTGGAGTAGAGTCAAATGAGTATCAATAACTTACTGAACTTCTTTGGAATAGCTAAATGGACTGACACACACACATAGAAACAGACACACACAAACGCAGATATTCACTCACACACAGAGACACAGACACACAC
>NW_025201783.1:0-7338 GCF_004010195.1 Chiloscyllium plagiosum
ACATACACACACTCTCACACACACATTCTCACGCAACACACTCTCACACACACACACTCACACACTCACATACACACACACTCTTAAACATACACACTCTCACACATCTCACACATACTCTCACACACTCTCGCACGTACACTCTCACACACTCTCACACACACACAGTCTAGGGAAGTTAGGGATAGCATAAACGCAAAAGAGAAAGCATATAATGTGGTGAATTACATTGGGAAACCAGAGGATTGGGAAGCTCGTAAAGACCAACAGAGGGCAACAAATAAAGGAATAAGGAGGGAGAAGATTATATATGAGGGTAAGCTAGCCAGTAATATAAAGGAAGATTGTAAGAGTTTCTTCAGATATATAAAGAGCAAAAGAGAGGCAAAAGTGGATATTGGGCTGCTGGAAAATGACACTGGAGAGACAGTAGTGGGGAAGAAGGAAATGGCTGAGGAACTGAATAATTACTTCACTTCAGACTTCATGGTGGAAGGCATGAGTGTGGAGTTTGCACATTCTCCCCGTGTCTGTATGGGTTTCCTCCGGGTGCTCCGGTTTCCTCACACAGTCCAAAAATGTGCAGGTTAGGTGAATTGGCCATGGGAAATTGCCCGTAGTGTTAGGTGAAAGGGTAAAGGTCTGGGTGGGTTGGGCTTCAGCGGGGCGGTGTGGACTCATTGGGCCGAAGGGCCTGTTTCCACACTGTAAGTAATCTAATCTAATCTAACCTTTGACAAGGTGCCGTACAGGAGGCTACTGAGTAAGAGAAGGGCCCATGGTGTTAGAGGCAAGGTGCTAGCATGGATAGAAGCTGGGCTGACTGTCAGAAAGCAGAGAGTGGGGATAAAAGGGTCCTTCTCAGAGTGGCAGCCAGTGTTCTGCAAGGCTCAGTGTTAGGACCACAACCTTGCACTTTATACCATTAACGTTTTAGATGAAGGAACTGAGAGCGGTCTGGCTATGTTGGCAGACGATACAGAGAAAGGTGGAGGGACAGGTAGCATTGAGGAGGAGGGGAGGCTGCAGAAGGATTTGGAACAGGTTAGGAGAGTGGGCAGAGAAGTGGGCAGAGATGGAGGGTGACATAGGAAAGTGTGAGGTCACGCACTCTGGTAAGAGGAATAGAGGCATGGACTATTTTCAAAATGGGGGGAGAATTCAGAAATCTGACGTGCAAAGAGACTTGGGAGCTCTAGTCCAGGATTCTCTCAAGGTAAACCTGCAGGTTGAGTCAGTTAGGAAGGCAAATGCAATAATGGCATTTATTTTGAGGGGAATTGAATATAAAAGCAGGGATATATTTCTATAAGGATCTGGTCAGACCACATTTGGAGTATTGTGCACAGTTTTGGGCCCTTTATCTCAGGAAGGATGTACTGGCCCCGGAGCGTGTTCAGAGGAAGTTCGTGAGAATGGTCCCAGGAATGAAAAGCTTAACATATGAGGAACATTGGAGGACTCTGGGTTTATACTTGATGGAGTTTAGAAAGATGAAGTGGGGATCTAATTGAAACATATGCAATACTAAATGTCCTGCACAGAGTGGATGTTGGGAAGATGTTTCCATTGGTAAGAGAGACTAGGACCTGAGGGCACAGCTTTAGGGTAAAGGGAAGACCTTTTACAATGGAGGTGAGGAGAAACTTCTTCAGCCAGAGAGTGGTGAATCTATGGAATTCACTGCCACAGAAGGCTGTGGAGGACAGGTCACTGAGTATATTTAAGACTGAGATAGATAGGCCCTTGAGTATCAAGGCAGTCAAGGGTTACAGGGCGAAAGTGGGAGAATGGGATTGTGAAACGTATCAGCCATGATTGAACAGCAGAGCAGATTCGATGGACTGAATGGCCTCATTTCTGCCCCTATGCCTCATGGTCTGATGCTGCCAAACCTGCTGATCTTTTCCAGCAACTTCTGTTTTTTGTTTCGGAGCCCGCCACGCAAAACCGACAAAGGCCCCCGCTCAATCGGTGGACAGCGCGATTAAATAAGTAGGTTTGCCAAATTCAGTAGCAGCGCTTCCCTGAACATGCTCAAGAAAGACGTTATTTGTTTCCCGAGCTGTTGTGAACCACACAGACAGGACAATCTTCTTCATCCAAAACCTCATTGACAAGACCTCCCCATTTTGAAAACTCTACATAGGACAAACAGGAAGACAGCTAATGATCCGCATCCATGAACACCAACTAGCCACGAAACAACACGACCAGCTATCCTTAGTAGCCACACACTCAGAGGACAAGCAACAGGAGTTCGACTGGGACAACACTACTGTTATAGGACAAGCCAAACAGAGAACAGCCAGGGAATTCCTAGAGGCTTGGCACTCATCCACAGATTCAATCAATAAGCACATCGACCTGGACCCAATATACCAACCACTGCAGCGGACAGCTGGAACTGACAACCGGAGGCGGCAGATTCAAACCACTACAAATGCCAGAGGAAAGATCACAAAAGCGCTTCACAGGAGGCTCCCAAGCACTAAGGATGTCACCGAGACAGGGGACGAAACGTCTGCAACACAAATTCCCAGCTCAGCGAACAGAACCACAACAAGGAGGAATATAGTGTTATGGCTGAAAGATGCAGAAAAGCAAGATCAACATTTTATCAACAAAGTGGTATCAGTTTCGTCCCCTGAGTGTCTAACTGACCACGTCCAGGCCTCTGGACTGGAATCGAAGGCTGCCCTTGATTTACTCTGCCAGGACCCCCCAGACGGAAGGCCATCTCCTCTAACTTGAATTGTGTCCTGCTGACAATTTGTGTTAAGCTTCCTGGCCTTGTGTAAAAACAATGACAGCAGATGCTGGAAACCAGCGTCTAGATTCGAGTGGTGCTGGAAAAGCACAGCAGGGCAGGCAGCATCATCAGGAATAGAGCTGATGAAGGGCTTTTGCCCGAAACGTCGATTTCCCTGCCCCTCGGATGCTGCCTGACCTGCTGTGCTTCTCCAGCACTGCTCTAATCTAGTTCCTGGCTTTGTGCGTCTGTGCATGGCCTGGTATTGCTGGCTGAGGTGTACAAACAGATGAGACAGGGATGGCATGAGCGTCCAGGTAGGTTCAGAGTGAGCGAGCGCTGAAAGAGCAAACAAACAGCCTCAGCGATGCAACCAAAACAGAAAGTGCTGGAAAAGCTCAGCAGGTCCGGCAGCGTCCGTGGAGAGAAATCAAGAGTTAACGTTTCGGGTGGAGTGACCCTTCGTCAGAACAGCCCAGAGATGCAGCGTGAGTCCCAGAGCACGCGATGTCTTTGACCCACTCCCTGGCATTACAATGATAGCTGCTGGCACAGACCTGAGGGTTGCAGCATTGACATGGTCTGGAGACGTGTCCGTGGGAGACCTTGGCGCAGTAACCCTTTGGCTGGGTTACTCTTCGGAGGGTCGGTGTGGACTTGTTGGGCCAAATGGCCTGTTTCCACACTGTAGGGAATTCTACGAATTCTATGCTGGAACCCAAAATCCACGGAATGCCCATGGAATGTGTCCCTGAGATGCTGTGACCGACAAGGAGACTGCAGTAATCGTCAGGTCAAGAATTCTTGGTTTGGCAGATGGTAAGACAGAAAGCTGTGTGTCAATGAGACGGGATGTGGAGTTAATAAAGTCACGAGCGATCCAGCGACAAACTCCCCCCAACTCTGCAGAGTTTCATTGAAAGGTGCAGCCGGTTTTTCCCAAAATCGAGAGAGAGGCCGTGTAACCCTCTGCCAAATGTCTCCACATCAGTCCCGCCCCTATAAGATTCCCCAGAGTGGGGGTCACGAGTTCAGGGTGAGAGGGGGAAAGGTTTAACGGAGATAGGCGTGGAAAGTTCTTTACACAGAGGCTGGTGGGTGCCTGGAATGCGTTGCCAGTGGAGGTGGTAGAGGCGGGCACAATAGCATCACGTAAAATGTATCCAGACAGAGACATGTCTGGGCAGGGAGCAGAGGGAGCTCTGGAAGTAGGTGACAGGTTTAGATAGAGGATGTGGATTGCACAGGTTTGGAGGGCTGAAGGGCCTGTTCCTGTGCTGTAATTTTCTTCCACCGTTGCTATGTCGCTGCTTTGAAGAAACAAATGGCTACGTTCAACACAACTGTTTCCAGCTATTGTGGTCCTGCAGCGTAACATTCTTACAAAGATGCAACTTGGTAAGGTTCAAAATCCTCTCTGCATCACTCCTGCACGCTGTTCTCAGCTCGACACATGATCACTCGTTCAGTCTCCTCTGCAGAACGTTCTGCCTTCATCCATCTGCCTGACAGGCTGATCTTACTGAGACATATTTGTAGCTGTCTGCAAATAATCCCAAATAATTTCCTGCACTCTGGCTGCTGGACCCCACATTAGTCACACCAGGACTCAGCTGGAGTGAAGTGGGGGTGGGGTGAAAGTTAATATAATTGGCAATTTGATCTGCTACTGGGCTAGGGTTGTCTCTGATTGCCTAATGCACAGCTCCCCTGCTCTCAGTCACTGAATCAATACTTATCTAAGTCAGAGCGATATATTTGTCCTTAAGCAAGAGGACGTGTATTGTACCCCCTGCCACATGGGTGAAGGGAAAACTTCCATCAATATTCATGTTCAATAAATTGGCTCAACAACATTTTAACAACTACCTATAATTACACAGCACCTCCAACAAAGTAATCCATCTCAGGGAAGCTACACTGAACTGATCCTCGGCAGAATTTGGCCCTCAATCATTTCCAGGGAGTCTCTTTCGCAGGATAAGGGGCTGATCATTAAGGAGGAGGTGAGGAGCAATGTTTTCATTCGGAAAGTTGCGGAATTTTGGAATTCTTGCTCATAGAATCACACAGTGTGGCAGCATGCCATTTGGCACAACAAGTCCACACCGACACTCCGAAGAATAACCCACCCGCACCCATTCCCTTATTACTCTACATTTAGCCCTGACTAATACACCTAACCTACACATCCCTGAACACTATGGGTAATTTAGCATGGCCAATTCACCCAAACCTGCACATCCCTGAACACTATGGGTAATTTAGCATGGCCAGTCCACCCAAACCTGCACATCCCTGAACACTATGGGCAATTTAGCATGGCCAATTCACCCTAACCTGCACAACCCTGAACACTATGGGTAATTTAGCATGGCCAATCCACCCTAACCTGCACATCCCTGAGCACTATGGGTAATTTAGTATGGCCAATTCACCCTAACCTGCACATCCCTGAACACTATGGGGTAATTTCGCATGGCCAATTCACCCTAACCTACACATCCCTGAACACTATGGGTAATTTAGCATGGCCAATCCACCCTAACCTACACATCCCTGAACTCTATGGGTAATTTAGCATGGCCAATCACCTTAACATACACATTCCTGAACACTATGGGCAATTTAGCATGGCCAATCCACCCTAACCTACACATCTCTAAACACAATGGGTAATTTAGTATGGCCAATCCACCCTAACTTACACATTCCTGAACACTATGGGCAATTTAGCATGGCCAATCCACCCTAACCTACATATCCCTAAACACTATGGGTAATTTAGTATGGCCAATCCACCCTAACCTACACATCCCTGAACACTATGGGTAATTTAGCATGGCCAATCCACCCTAACCTGCACATCCCTGGGCACTATGGGTAATTTAGCATGGCCAATCCACCCTAACCTGCACACCTTTAGGACTGTGGGAAGGAAATGGAGCACCCGAAGGAAACCCACGCAGACAAAGTGCGAATGAGCAAACTCCACACAGACAGTCGCCCAAGGTCCTTGGCGCTGGGAGACTAGCAGTGCTAACCACTGAGCCGCCGTGCCTCCCCCTCCCAGAGGGCTGTGGATGCTCCTGTGGTGAATGGACCATAAGGTAGAGGAGCAGCAATACATTTTAGTTGCTGATAGAGAGATGTTTGGCCTGTCCAGGGGACAAGGGAAAGTGCAATTGAAGCCAAAGGCTGCCCACAACCGTATTGAGTACTGAAGCAAACACGATGGGCTGAATGGTCTGCTTCACCTCGATTTATTGCATTGTTCTTGCGTTCAAAACAAGCGATCAAACACGGGTTAAGGGTGTAGGCTTAAGGAATGCCTTAAAAGAAAGGTGGAAGAAGCAGGGAGACTTGGAGAGGAAATTCCATGACTTAGGGCTTTAGGAGATGATGCTGCGGCGGCCAATCACGACGCTATGAAAAACTGGGACATCGGAAGGGGACGGCAAGCTTGTTCAGTTATTGAACAGGGGGAGGTTACACAGAGAGGAAGACGTGCCGTCATTGAGAGGGACTTGTGTACAGGTGAGCATTTTTCAAATCGCAATGTTGAATGGGAGCCAGCGTCAAAATATATGGAAATGTATATAGATTTGGATGGAAATTAGTGAAGGATCACGAAAGGAAACCCCCAGCATTCTGCATCATGATCAGAACGTTGACATGCCTCTGCATTTAAATAGTGCAGCAAGAAATAGTTTGCTTTCTATACGGAGCTCTGCCTGCATCTCATAATGCCTCCTCGCGGAAAGCAACAGAAAACATTGATCTTCACACAGGAGCATCCCCAGAAAGAAGAGCAAGTGAGTTTTCCCTTGCATCCTGGCCCCTTTTTAATCCCTCAGGATATATGCTTTGATAAAATTCCACTTGGGTGCTGTCAGTGGACAAACTGTCTGCCACATTTCAGTGTGATGGTACCTTCCAAAATGTTGTGCTGGACATGAAAGGCCCGAGTAAAATGAATAGTTGGTACATTCCTAAAGACGAACTGCCTGAAAGCCATTCTCCCTGCAGTTTTGTTCCAGACTAAACTTAAGTCAAAGGTGACTGAACTTGCAAGTGGATGAACATGGCAAGTAGTGACAGGAGCAGAGGGTCTTATTACAAAGCAATGACCCAGTGATGGTTTAACCTGTAGGTCACCATGCCTCAGGCAAGAGGAGTGGTTGACAAGGTGGGATATCATGGCCAGCCTCAGCTGGTACGGGAATTGACCCCATTGCTGCTAGTATCACCCTGTACCACAAACCAAGACATCCAGTCAACTGAGCTCAGTGGCATTTCTGTTTGCTGCTCCATCTCTAGCCCTCAATCCATGCTGCCACAACAAACAATATTGCCAAAACTTTGACAAAGGGTCAGTTAGACTCGAAACGTCAGCTCTTTTCTCTCCTTACAAAATGCTGCCAGACCTGCTGAGATTTTCCAGCATTTTCTCTTTTGGTTTCAGATTCCAGCATCCGCAGTAATTTGCTTTTAAATAATGTTGCCATGTCCACATCGCCCTTCCTGGGAGCGTGCTGTGCACAATGCCATGTCTTGCATGTCAGTTTCAGAAGCAGAACTGTCTA
>NW_025201784.1:0-1076 GCF_004010195.1 Chiloscyllium plagiosum
AATGCAGAACTCAGTGTTACAGAGGTATTTGTGTGTCTTAGTACACGAATCACATCAAATTAACCTGAAGATGTAGCAAGTGATTTGGAAGGTAAATGTAGTGATTCTGTTTCGTGCACGGGGTGTTGGGTATGATCTCAGCGATGTGTTCTGCATCAGTGCAGGGCATTGCTGAGATTACATCTGTTATATTGTGTGTAGTTATAACTGTCGAAACTGAAAAAAAGACAAAATTGCTGTCGAAACATTTCAAAGATGTTTCTCTTTACTCATTCTTGGGATGAAGGCATTATTTTATGAAGAATTCACAGTTCGGCCTGAGAATGAGGGATGTTTTATTGACCATATAAGATCTTGAGAAGAGGGTCGTTGGTGAATACCGGATGGATGTTACTTCTTGTGTGGGAGAATAAAACTGGGGAAATAATTTAAGAATAAGTCAGTTTCAAAGGAAAGGTAATTGGACAGTAAAATCGAAATCTGAATTCTGTTCCTACATGCTGACAGACAGGCTGAGCTTTTCCAGCAATTACTGTATATGTTTAAGAATATTCATTTTAACACAGATATTGTGAAGACATGAAACGCTTATTTTTAAATCATGCAGGCACATATTAACACATCTTCAAAACAAGTAGGACCATTTATTGTTAATGAATTGATTCTGCAATTGATTCTCCACTGACCTGGAGTCAAGAATGTGATGGAGTCATATAGTTCGGACAAATTTCAATAAGAGCTCACAGAGTCCAGTGTGGGACTGATAACGTTACTGATTTAACTTACAGATGGAAAATGTAGCCTATCTGTGGAGAAACATTCTATTGCTCCCTTTCTGTTTCCCTGTCGCTCATCACAGCAATGTGTGGGAGTGAAAAAAAGCCCAGCTGTCTTTCCCACTAATGGAGGATTCCTGATGAAGATTCATTGGAATCTCCCCATTGCCTGAATCAAAACAATTCAACCACATTCAACTGTTTCGTGCAGAAATCCCATTGTCAGAAGGCTGTGCAAGTAGAATAACTACAGAATTAATTTTCCGACTCGATAGTGAGGGGAACAGACAGGAGATTCTG
>NW_025201784.1:1343-7339 GCF_004010195.1 Chiloscyllium plagiosum
TTTCAACTAGATTGGCTGGGGTTGGGGAGGGGTGGGATCCTCAACGGCAGGGAGGCAAGTGCGAGGCTGGAAGGAGATACCATAATCAGAAACAGCAAAATGAAGAGGCAGGTCAGGCTAGACAACGACAGGGAGGAAGGAATGCCTGTTGGATTAAATTGCAGCTGTTTCAATGACAGGTAAGGCTAATGAACTCAGAACATGGATCGGTACGTGGGACTGGGATATTATAGCCATTACATATACATGGCTAAGGGAAGGACAGCACTGGCAGCTTAATGTACCAGGGTACAGGTACTTTATGCGGGACAGAGATGGTGGAAAGAGGGGATTGGGAGTTTATTTTTGATTAAGGCGAGTATCACAGCAGTAATCAGAGATAAAATAACTGATGGATCATCCTGTGAGCACTTGTCTGGGGAACTGAGAAATAAGAAGAGAATGGTGATAGTATTTGGATTGTACTTTTGCCCCCCAAATAGTAAACGAGGAATTAGGGAAACAAAAATATGTAGACAGACTGGGGAGACTTTCAGGGCCAATAGGATTGGATAAGTAGATTTTAATTTTCCTAACACAGACTGGGAAGACATAGAATTAAGGACGGAGATGGGGTGTATCTAATAAGTGTGTTCAGAATAGTTTCCTCAAACAAAAAGTAGAGGGCGCAACTCGGGAAGGGACGAAACTTGACCTACCCTAAGATCTGGGGCAGGACAGGTGACGGAGGTGACGGGGGTGGGGGAGCACTCTGGGACCAGTGACCATAGTTCTATTAATTTTTAAATAGTTATGGAGAAGGACAAAACTACTCCACATGTTCAAGTTCAAACTTGGAGCAAGGCGAATTTTGATGGAATTAGACAGGAGCTTGTAGGGGTTGGTTGGAGGAGTTTGTTTGCAGACGAAGGGACCTCCTGCAAGTGGGAGGAATTTAAAAGTGAAATGTCTACAGTTCAAGGTCTATATTTTACTCTGAGGGTAAAAGGCAAGTTTGGCAGGAAGAGGGAACCTCGGATGTCAGGAGATATTGAGGCTTTGACCAGCAAAATGGAGGCGTGGCTCAGGTCCAGGCAGCTGGGACCGAGGGAATTCCTGGAGGTGTACAGGGGATACAGTAGTTTACTGAAGAAGGAAATCAGGATGGCGAAAAGGGGGCACAAGATAGCTTTGGCTGAGAAGATTAAGGTGAATCCAAAAAGGTTCTTTAAGTATATTAAAGGAAAAAGAATAGCTAAATGAGAATATGACCCCTCAAAGTCCAAAATGGACATGCATGTCTCGAACCATAGGATATTTGTGAGATTCTCAATGAATATTTCTCCTCTGCCTTTACCGCGGAGAAAATCATGAAGACTTCGGAGGTTAAGAAAGGTAGTAGTGTTATCTTGGGGTGAGTCAATATCACAGGAGAAGACGTGTTGGATGCATTAGAATGTATGAAGGTGGATAAATCTCCTGATCCTAAACAGATGCATCCAAGAACGCTGAAAGAGGCTACAGAGGAAACTACGGGGACCTTGGTTGATATTTTTGCATCAGCGTTAGCTACAGTTTAGGTTCCAGAATATTGGAGAGTAGCAAATGTTGTGTCATTATTCAAGGAGGGAAGCAAAGAAAAATCTGGGATCAATAGACCAGGAAGTCTAACATCTGTGGTACGTAGGTTACTTGATAAGACTCTGGGGGATGAGATATACATGCATTTGGAAAGATAAGGTTTGATTAGAAATAGTCTTTTTGACAGATTCCCTACAGTATGGGAACAGGCCATTTGGCCTAATAAGACCACACCGACCCTCCAAACTAACCCACCCAGTCCAATTCTCCTACCCTATATTTAACCCTGACGAATGCACATAAAACTATGGGTAACTTAGCACGGCCAATTCACCTGACCTATACATCTTTAGATTGTGGTAGGAAAGTGGAGCACCCAGAGGAAACCCACACAAACACAGTGATAATGTGCAAACTCCACACAGAGAGTCACCCGAAGCTGGAACCAAACCTGGATCCATGGCACTAAGCAGCAGTGCTTACCACTGAGCCACCATGCCAACTTTGCTTTTTTCAACACAGTTCAATGACACAGGGACAAATTCTATTCTGCCTTTCACCCATGATGCACGTTCCAATATCACATACCATGGATAATTTATTCTCCACTGAAAATGTCATCTTATTATTATTTATTAATTAGTTTGTTATTATTAATTTTAATAATAATTATTAATAGTTGTTCTTAGGCTGGAAAGAGTGCATCGCTTTGTGAGTGGGAGATCATGCCTCTCAAATTTGTTTGAGTTCATTGATGAAGTGACCAGGAATGTTGATGAGGGTAGGGTGGTTGACGTAGTCTGTATGATTTTCACGGAGGCCTTTGACCAGGTTACTATTGATAGGATGGTCTGGAAGGTTAGAATCGCATGGAATCCAGAGGGAGCTGGCAAATTTGACACACAATTGGCTTCATGGTAGTAAGCAGTGCATAATAGTGGAAGGATGCTCTCGGACCGGAGGCCTGTGATACATGAAATGCCTCAGAAGTCGCTGCTGGGCCCATTGCTGTTTGTTATCTGTATCAATGATATTCTTGCGATTGTACAAGGCGTGATTAGAAAACTTGAAGATGACAATAAAATAGGTGGTATCGTAGACAGTGAGGAAGTATATCAGAAATTGCAGCAGGACCTTGATCAAACTGGAGAAGTGGGCCGAGGAATATTTTGGCAACGTTAGATCAAGGTAGGAGTTTGATGGTGATTAGTAGGATCTTAAAGAGTGTAGTTGAGCAGAGGGACCATGGAGTTTATGTCCACCGTTCTCTGAAAGTGGGATCATAGTTAGACATGATAGTGAAGAAGGCTTTTGCCACACGAGCATGCATAAGTCAGGACATGGAGGAGAGCAGTTGGGAAGTTATGTTGCAGTTGTACAGGATGTTGGTGAGATTGCACTTGTAGTGCAGTGTTCAGTTTTAGTCACATTGCGATCTGAACGATATTTTTAATTTGGAATGTGTGCAGACGGAATTTACAAAAATGTTGCCAGGACTCAACAATATGAATTTTAGGGAGAGGTTGGACAAGCGAGAACATTTTTCTTTCGAGAATAGGAGACTGAGAGGGATCTTATAGAAGCTTACATGGATAGGGTGAGTGGATCCAGCCTTTTTTTCCTAGAGTTGTGGAATCGAGGAGGAAAGGGCATCAGTTTAAGGTGAGAGGGGAAAGAATAAAAGGGAAACTGGTGGAAACTGTTTTACACAGAGAGTGGTACACAAAGGGAATGAGCTGCCAACGGAAGTGGTTGAAGCATTTGTATTAACGATAATTAAACGGCATTTGGGCAAGTACATGGAGAGGAAATGACGAGAATGCTATGGGCCAATGTGCTGGGAAATGAGGTTAGTGTGGTTGGATATTTGGGTCAGCATGGACGAGTTTGGGCCAAGGGGCCTCTCTGCCTCTCTCCATGCTTTAGGACTTGATGACTCCACAAATAGAACAGCATTTGGGTCAAACTCTCATTTTTCCTTCGGTCATGTGTTCGAATCATATTTGGACAATGTACTTTCAAGTTAACTTTGCAGATATTTTGCTTTACAGTTCGGTATCGACAATACGTATGTGTGTCCGTGCGTGTGTGTGTGTGTGTGTGTCTGTGTGTATTTCTCAGTATTTTTCAAAGAAAAATATCAATGTACATATTTGCAATATCCTCTCGTCATTCCTCTTTTCATTATAGTTTAAGCAACTTTGTTTTGGTCATAAACGTGTTGTTTTAGCAGATTAAAGAAATCTGCCTGATTTGTTCCTACCACTGACCCTGACACACTCTGAGAACTATATCATTGGCAATATCACCAACAAAGTTTTAATTATTTTTTGTGGTCAGTATCAGCCAACGTTAATGTCGAGGAGTTCATTGGAGGGGAGTTTGAGGGATAGGATTTACATCTATGTAGAAAGACAAGGACTGATTACGGATAGTCAATATGGATTGTGTGTTGGAAATCAGGTCTAATTAATGTGATTGAGCATAATGAGGAGGTGACAAATAAGATTAAAGAAGGCACTGTGGTATATATTGTTTACACAGACTTCAGCAAGGCATTTAATAAGGTTCCCCATCGTAGACAGATTACTCAAATTAGGTTATATGTCATCTAGGAAAAACTAACGAATTGGATGCAAAATTGGATTGAAGGTAATGGATTGTTTTCCAGACTGAAGGTCTGTTGCCAGCGGCGTGCTGAAAGAATCAGTGCTGAGCTCACTGCTTTTCATCACGGCTATAAAAAACTTTGAAGTGATTATCGGAGGCTTGGTCAGTAAGTAGTCAGATAACATCACGAAAGTAGTGCAGTGGACAGTAAAAGAAGATTATCTCAGAATATAACGGGATCCTTGACCATCAATGAGGCAAGGACTGGCAGATGGAGCTTAATTTAGATATCTGTGAGGTTTTGCATTTTGGTAAGTTAAAGCAGGGTAGTGCCCTTGGGAATGTTGCTTAACAAAGAGAGCTTCGGGTGAAGATTCATAGTTCCTTGTAAGTGGAGTTTAGGTCGGTAGAGTGGTGAGGAACGTGGTTGACATGCTTGCCTTAATCGGTCAGAGCATTGAGTATAGGAGTAGGGGTAGCGTGTTGCGCTTGTACAGGACGTAGATGAGGCCACTTTAAGAATACTGCGTACATGTCAGTTGAGTCTACTAAAGGATGGATATTGTTAAGCTTGAAAGGGTGCAGAAAAGATTTACAAGGATTTTGTGGAACTGAGGGATTGTGCTACAGGGAGATGATGAGCAGGTTGAGGCTTTTCCCCCTGGACTGCCAGAGTTTGAATGGTGACATGACAGAGGTTTAATAAAGTCCTGAGGGGCATGGATAGCCTGAATGGGCAAGATTTTTTCCCCAGTGTCGGGGCGTCCAGAACTAGACGGCATAGGGTGAAGGTGACAGGTCAAAGACTTAGAAGGGACCTGAGGGGAAACTTTCTCACACAAAGGCTTGTGGGTGTGCTGTCAGAGGAAGTGGTGAAAGCGGGTACAATTACACGTTTAAAATGTATCTGGATAAGTACATAAATAGGAACGGATCATGTGATGTGGGCCAAATGCTGGCAAGTGGGACGAGATCTGATTAAGATGCCAGATTGGCCTGGACAATTTGGGCAAAATGATCTGTTTCCACGCAGTATGACTCTCTTATTCTCACAACAGGATGAGGGAAATTTCAAAAAGGGCCATTCGAATGTGAATTCTCTTCCCCAGCGGTTTGTGGTGCCTCTTTGATTACAAATATTCACAGCTGTGTTAGTTAAAAAATTGACAGAGAACTGTTTCACGGATAATGGGACTCAGACAGGGAAATGAGGCTCAGACCACAATCTGATCAGCCACAATTTTAATGCCTGGTGGAGAAGGCTCAAATTCTCTAATGACCCTCTTCTGCTTCTCAGTCCCATGTTTCTACATTCAATTTAACCCCGCAAATCTGCTAGCAATGGCTTCCCCTCTTTGTAACTTGTGCTTCATTTGTTGATCATGTTGTAGGTCCAGATTCACTGTGAATACAGCCCCCAAATCTCACCCAGCGACGGCTCACAAAATCCGCTGGTCTCACTGATTGCAACATTCCATAAAAGACCTTCCAGGAAAATAACACCAACTAACTTTCCAATAACAGAATGGGAGAACATCAGAAACAGGGGCAGGTCATTCACATTCTCAGCCGGCCTTGACCTTCACTAAGATCAATCTGACCTGCTCCAAGTCTCAAATCTTCCTCAATGTCCAAGTCTTCTTGAGCACTTCCATAGAACACAGAACAAAGAACATTACTGATTTGAAGATGCCGGTGTTGGACTGGAGTGGACAAAGTTAAAAATCACACAACACCAGGTAATAGTCCAACAGGTTTCATTGGAAACACACTAGCTTTCGCAGCGTCGCTCGTTCATCAGGTGATAGTGGAGGGCTCAATCCTAA